>NW_006203897.1:1455531-1501302 GCF_000334495.1 Tupaia belangeri chinensis
ACAGCTCAAGACAGGACAAAAATCCTTAAAACCAGACAACAAAGCCTAGAAGAAAATAAGCAATTTCACCAGTTCAATCTCAAGTGTTTAATCTATCTTCTGTTGTGGTTCGATTTTCCTGATTAAATTCTGGGATATAATATTCAACTCCAGACTACTCTCTATGATTAAGTTGGTCATTTTCTTAGTTTTCAAACTCTTATTTCTGTGTGTCTGTATTTAATTTTCTTGATATAGCACTCCCTTGAGAACTTCTTGGAGATCTAGTCTGGCGCTGGCAAATTTTTTCAGGTTTTGTTTATCTGAGAATGTTCTTGTCTTTTCTTCCCATATGAAAGATAATCTTGTTGGGTACAATATTCTTGGTTGAAATTGCTTTTTCCTTAACACTTTGAATATATTTTCCCATTCTTTCCTCATTCACATTGTTTCCAATGAGAGGTCTGCTGTTAGCCTGATGGGATATCCTTTGTAGGTACCGTGACATTTCTCTCTTGCCGACCTTAGTATCTTGTCTTTGTCTGTGATTTTGGTCAATCTGGCTATCATGTGTCTTAGAGAAGATCTTCTTGGGTTGATTCTATTTGGGGTCCTTTGTACTTCTTGGGACTGGATCTTTGAGTGCCTCTCTAGGTTTGGAAAGCTTTCTTGCAGGATTTCATGGAAAGATTATCAGTGCCCTTATGAGTCCCTTTGCCTTCTGGGATACCAATTATCTGGATGTTTGGACATTTGATGGCATCTAGTAATTCTTGTATATTATTCTCATTTTTTTGGGCAATATTCTCACCTTTGTGATGGATTTTTCTAGGCCAGCAATTTTCTCCTCTACATCTGAGATTCTATTTTTTTGTATGATCTAGTCTGCTTTTAATACTTTTAAGGGAGATTTTGACTTCCTATATTATAGCTGTCATCTCTAACAGGTCTATTTGATTCTTATTTAAAGTGTGTAATTCCTCTTTTAGATCTTGCAAGAATTTCTTTACTTCCTTGAACTTGTCAGCTGCTTTCTCCTGCCTCTCCAGTTCATTGTCTCTCTTCTCTTCCATCTTTGTTAGCTTCATCATTATGAGTATTCTAAATTCTTTTTTTTTAGAGGTTTTTGCTATAGGGCACGTGCACTTGCCAGACAGAGAGAGACAGAGAGACAGAAAGCGAGAAATCACCCCCGAGAGGGGATGGCCACGCCACAATTCCGTCTCCTCTGTTCTTGTCTCGTGATCTTTGGCACACACATACACGCGCCTGGCGAGAGTTTTAAGCCACCAGGTCCGAGACGCGAACTGCGGTCGACTACATGGGAGTCCAGCGACATAGCCATTACGGTAACTGCTGGTCCCGAGTATTCTAAATTCTTTATCAGACACTTCCATGATTTCCATTGAACTATCTGTGGATGAAGAGGAGTTATTCTTTTCCCTTGGAGGAGAAGTATTTTCTTACTTTCCCATATTTCTTGTGGCCCTGTGGTAATTTTAGTTATAGTATTTATAGTTATCTGATGGGTGGTGTGTCTCTTCCTAATTCTTGAAGTTCAATCTGAGCATTCAGGAGTGTGCAGAAAGAGGTGATCTGGAGTCTCTTTGTCATTCCATTTTTTGTCCCTTTGTACAGCAGATTCAGTGGATATTGAGGAATATGTTAACTCTAATAGTATTTGGATGTTTGGCTGTTGTTTCCTTAGATCTCTAGAAACACAGTAAATGGAGATTGAGGAGCAGAGAAGTGAGATAAAAGAAAAAGAAAAGGAAATGGAGAGAGAGAAACAACAACAACAACAGAAAAGAAACAGAGAAAAAGAGAAGGAAAAAATAAAAACCAAACAAAAAAAAATTTTTTTTAAATAAAAAAAATTTTAAAATTTATTTTATTCACAAGCATGCAGCATGAAATCACTAGTTCTCAGGAGCCATGGAAGAGTCTTCTTCTGAAGGCCTGTCCCTTGCCTTTCCACTTGAGTTTGTGGGCTGGAGGCTGAATTATCAATAGAAAATTTTCATTTTCCTGATGAACTTCTTTATGTGCTTTGAACAAAAAAAACAAAAACAAAAAAATGAAGGATCATCAGGTCTCCAACTAATCTGTAAAAGGTGTCGAAAATTGTAGTATAATAATAATTCTCAATGACATGCGTCTATTAGCATGGCTATTGCCCAACCTGTACTCAAAAGCTTGTAAGAACCTACCAAATAAGGTATTTCTGGTTGTGGTTGACAAAGATTCCCTTGTTTTGACATTTGTTGTAGTCCATATTCTAAAATTGTTTTGATGATCCATGCAAAGCACCCTCAAATTTTGAGGGTAAGCATTAATCTATGTAAATAAAGAGTACATGTGATAGAGAAAAGAAAGCCCCAAGCACACTGAGAATTTAAAGATGTGTTATTTCTTTTTAAAATAAAATGATTTTTAATTATAAAATTATTTACTATTTTCTGTTAATTGATTTATTTTTTAAGACAAGATCTCATCATGTCAAGATTTCTGCCTCAGCCTCCTGTCTGGGACCAAAGGGACAAGTCACCAGGCTCAACTCTTTCTCAGACAGGCTATCGTTTTGTTCCCCAGGCCAACCTTGAACTCACAATCTTTCTTTCTCGGTTCCCTGAGGGGCTGGGATTACAACTACACACCACTGTGCCTGACCTTTAAGTTAAACTGAGAATTGAACCCAGATCTCTCGTGTGTTCCCAGCCTGTGGAACACAGTGACTTAGAAGTACATGCCACCACAGCTGGGCCTGAGCATTATTTCTTGCCAGGGAATGAGAGAAGGTATCTCAGAGGAAGTGGAATTTGAGTGGTGTGTGAGAGGAACAGTGAATTTGAAATAGAATGAAGAGGTAATGGGGAGAAATGTTAGGGCAGGAGAACTGGTGAGAGTAAAGTTTTATGCATGCCTGGAAAGTGAGTTTGGTGGGGACCCACAGGATACAAAAAAAAAAAAAACAGGGAATCAGCAGTTAGCGTAGTGGCTATGTCGCTGGACTCCCATGTAGTCGACCACGGTTCGCGTCCTGGACCTGGTGGCTTAAAACTCACGCCAAGCGCGTGTGCGTGCGTGCCCAAGATCCCCAGAGGAGAATGGAGGGGGAAGGGATTGCGGTGTGACCATCCCCCCTGGGGGATGATTTCTTGCTTTCTGTCTCTATGTCTCTCTCTGTCTGTCTGGCGAGCGCACGCATCCTATAGCGAAAAACCTCTCAAAACAACAATAACAACAACAACAACAAAAACCCCAGAAATCAGGTTATGTCCAGACTTGTGTGGATATAGGTGAAGAAATGATCTCTATGGGAAAAGCAATGGGGAGCCATTGAAAGCTGGGGACACTATTCTGGGCAGTTTAATCTTAGCACATGTAGGGTGGTTTGGACAAAGAGGAAGCCTGACAGAGAGCTATCAACCAAGGTGCTATCTGAGGGGTTGTTGGAAAATGCATATCATAAAGAAACTATGTACCTACTTCAATGTCTTTCACTCCAAAATAAACTCATAATTTAATTATATTTTTCATGAACTTCATGATGTCCCCTCATATATGTCCCATGTTTAAAATCTTTTACTGTTATCATTTTACTAGTATTGTTTATTTTTCAAAACTATTTATTATTATAGATGTCTACCACATGCTAGATGCTATTCTAGGCCTTGGGGATATGCAAATGATGGGGATGACATGTAATGGAGTGCATATTCTCATTGGAGGAGAACATAATGAACAAGAGAATACTTTCTTTTCCAGGAACAGAATAGGGTAGGTTATCAGAACAGCCTTCTCATAGGAAAAAAATAACAATAAAAATGCTAGGTGCAATTCATTTTTCTCTGAATTTTAAGGTTTTATTTTCAAATATACGATGATTGGGGCACATGTTTTTGGTTTGAATATCTTCAATAAATCATTCAATTGCACACTTTCTGTAGCTCATATGGTTCTCTCCAAAGAATTACTGCAGGCCAAGTAGCATCGGAAGAATGTGACGATATCGGAGAAGTCACCCAGTATGAAAGCCATCAGTGAATGATACCATGGAGATCTAGATAGAGTCCTGGTAGTGAACTCAAAGACTTCTCACTTTTTCAGTCGTGATGAGCGGACATCAGAGGAAGAAATACCTGAGTTTGCATGACTTTTTCAGACAGGGCCCTTGGGAATTATAAAGCTTCCTTTTCCAAGTTCCTACAATTTTGTATATGTTCTTCAGTTGGCAGAGGACCCCATGCCTTCTGTACTTAATGCCAAAACAGTGGAGGAGCCAGAGCTAATGTAAGAAGAGTTCCAAGAAGAATGAAGTTCCAAAGAAATGATGTGCAAAGACAACCCATGATCCAGAAATTTAAAAAATCATTGTTTTACAATTCGTCAGAAGAAACTTCATGTTAGTCTTAAGTAAAATGAGTCAAAGTTTGAAAAAAGTCAAAAGAACCTTTTTTTGAAAGCTCAGTACAATAGTAAGAAGTTTACCAGGTTGATCATCTGTAGAACAGGGCAGTCCCAAAAATTAAGCGAGTCCTGAAGCTACTTTGCCTGAGGTTGTCCTAATCCAGTAGAATTGGAATTTGGTAGCTGGTGGCTGTCTTAATCCATTTTCTGCTGTTGTATCAGAATACCACAGACTGTGTAATGTATAGACAATGGATGTTTATTCTGCTTGCGGTTCTGGAGACTGGGAAGTTAAAGGACATGGTGCCAGGCGAAAGTTACCTCATAATGGAAGGAAAGCAAAAGTGAGTGTGTAAGACTGAGAGCAAGAGATGGCTACTTTTGTTTCTTTAAAAAAGAATTATTCAGGACCAGCAGTTAGCGTAATGACTATGTCACTGAACTCCCATGTAGCTGACCATGGTTTGAGTCCCGGACCCGGTGGCTTAAACTCACACTGTGTGCGTGTGTGTGCGTGCCCAAGATCCCGAGAGGAGAATGGAGGAGAAGGGATTACGGCGTGACCATCCCCCCTGGGGGGTGATTTCTCGCTTTCTATCTCTCTGTCTCTCTCTTCCTGGCAAGCACACGTGCCCTATTGCAAAACCTCTCCCAAAAAAAGGAATTATTCTTACTGGGGCTGGCAGGTGATGTGGTGGCTAGGGACGCTGGACTCCCACATGGCCAGTCATGGTTTGAGTCCCAGACCTGGCAGCTTGCTTTCTCACTTTCCCTCCCTTTCTCTCACTCTGTTCCTCTCTGGTCAAATTAAAATAAGTAAATAAATAAATGAATAAAGTTAAACAAAAAAAAGGGAATTATTTTGTTTAACTTTATTCATTGTCATTATTTTTATTTTTATTTTTTAAAGCTGACCAGAGAAAGATAGAGAGAGAAAGCAAGCTCCCAGGTTCAGGACTCGAATCGTGGTCAGCCATGTGGGAGTCCAGCCACCTTAACTACCATTGCTCCTGCTGGTCCCATACAATAAACTACTGAAATGGATTGACTAACGGCTGTACGAACACAAGAGATGGGTGTGAATGTCAGATGAGGTGTGTGTGGTGGAGTGGGGCCTAACGAAGGACATTTGGAGAAGGGATACGGAGGTAGAACGTTGACAGGATGGGGAAGTGTGGTGCTATCAGTTGAAGATTTTTTGATCAATGGGACTGGGGAGAAATGTTCACATATTGAAATGCTCACATTGTAAGCTAAACAATGCGATGGAATGTATATACAAAAAGAAATAAATTATAAAAAAAGAAATAAAATAAAATAAAAAGAATTATTATTCTTATTTAACTTTATTTGTTTATATTTGACCAGAGAGGGACAGAGAAAGAGAGAGGGGGAGAAAGAGAGAAAACAAACCACCAAAAGTGCATTATAACAACTATCTCATTCCCCAAATAAAGGCATTAATCCATCCACGAGGCTCTGAAGTCCTATATCTCAATATTGTTGCTTTGGTAATTAAACTTCCACATGAGTTTCGGCAGGGACATTCAAACCATAGCAGTGGCCTGGAGGTACAGTAGGCGAAATGTTAGTTCCCCTTTCTAATTACATAAAGTTGGAACTCAAAAGGGGCTGCCCTGTCAGGCTCATCCAGAACTAAACCTCCGCCCCATGACTTGAAATCGCATCTCTGCTAAAACCCTGGAGGAGTTAGACCCTTTCAAATACACAGTTAACTTTCTGTAGAAAGTTCTAAGCCATGAAGATCACTGAGACTATCTGAAAAGAATGACCACTGTTTCAGTTATTCGAATTCCCATATATGTTCAGGGTGATTTATGAATAGATAAAACCAACTGGCAAATACATCTTCCCGGGCATGAAGAGAACAAAGGACTCTGTAATCTCCTTTTTCTCTAAAAGTGTGCAGCAGTGAGGCCGGCCTGTGGTGTGGTTGTGAAGGCTGCTGGATCTGACATGGCCAACAGTTTGGTTTGAGTCCTGGCCCACTGTGTGGCTTGAGAAACACACTGAGCACGTGTGCATGCACACACAGAATACTATCAGGAAGGAGAAATGGAGGAGAAGGGATTGTAGTGTGACCATTCCCTATGGAGGGTACTTTCTCACTTCCTGTCTCTGTGTGAGTGTGTCTCTCTCTCCAGCAAGTATAAACACCCTTAGGCAAAGTTTTAAAAAGTTTGCATCAGTCGGGAATTAGATAGCAGAGAGATGAACACCTGATGTTTACATGACATGATAGCGGCCCCCGAGAGTGAAGTCTGCAACCAAGCCACTTTGCTGTCTTAAATGGACATATCTGGAGTTAAATAATACAGTTGTCTAAAACAAAGGGCACCATCTTGACCTTCCTTCTCAGCATGATTTCCTACGAGAGAGTATGCTGACACAGCATCGTGAGAGGTGGCCAGGCTGGAGTCAGGGCCTTCCTTCTGGTCACAAGACAAATGCCTCCATACATTCATTAGCGGCAGAATGTTATTACATTCAGCATTGGAACAGAGAATTCAGTCTTGACGGATCACTTCCCGCTGGCTAGCTGCTAATTACTTACTAAAGCAAGGGGGAAAAGAAAGCTCCTACAAATTGGACAAGTTTTTACTTGATTTCTTTTTCGAGATTCTGCTTTAGGGTGTGTGCACTCTCCTGGGAGAGAGATACAGAGACAGAGACAGTGAGAGAGAAAGTGAGAAATCACTGCTCAGGGGGAATGACCACACCTCACTCCCTTCTCCTTTCTCCTCAGGGCTAAGGGAGACTCAGGACTCACTTAATTTTCGGTACTGCCCTTTCCTATGGTAAATTTCTCACTATTATACTGAGCTTTCAACCGTTTTGGGGGAAGGTACACACACAAACATGTGCCTGGCATGAGTTTCAAGTCACCAGATCTGGGGCTCAAACCACAGTTGGCCATGTGAGAGTCCAACACCATAACCACTATACCACTTGTTAGACCCAGTTTTCACTAATAGTTTATCTCTTGAGAGAGAGTATAAGAGACACAGATACCCTTGACAGGGTCTCAACATATTGTGGTTCCTCAAATCCTTCCAGCCAACCAAGATCATGGGTGCATTTTTTGGGTGCCCCAGCACGTTCTAGTCAAGTGTCCAAATCTGGGGCCTTCCACTGTGGCTTCAGTATCCTGTTGTGATACCCTACTACCTACACCACTGCAGAATATTAAATGATTACAAATACCTACACTATTTTCTTTTCTTTTCTTTTCTCTTCTTTTCTTTCCTTTTTCTTTTTCTTTTTCTTTTTCTTTTTTTTTTAAGAGGTTTTTGCTATAGGGCGTGTGCGCTCGCCAGTAAGACAGAGAAAGACAGAAGAGACAGAAAGCGAGAAATCACTCCCCCCCGTGGGGGATGACCACGCTGCAATCCCTTCTCCTCCTTTCTCCTCTCGGGATCTTGGGCAAGCACACACACGTGCCTTTATTCTTACTGGGGCTGGCAGGTGATGTGGTGGCTAGGGACGCTGGACTCCCACATGGCCAGTCATGGTTTGAGTCCCAGACCTGGCAGCTTGCTTTCTCACTTTCCCTCCCTTTCTCTCACTCTGTTCCTCTCTGGTCAAATTAAAATAAGTAAATAAATAAATGAATAAAGTTAAACAAAAAAAAGGGAATTATTTTGTTTAACTTTATTCATTGTCATTATTTTTATTTTTATTTTTTAAAGCTGACCAGAGAAAGATAGAGAGAGAAAGCAAGCTCCCAGGTTCAGGACTCGAATCGTGGTCAGCCATGTGGGAGTCCAGCCACCTTAACTACCATTGCTCCTGCTGGTCCCATACAATAAACTACTGAAATGGATTGACTAACGGCTGTACGAACACAAGAGATGGGTGTGAATGTCAGATGAGGTGTGTGTGGTGGAGTGGGGCCTAACGAAGGACATTTGGAGAAGGGATACGGAGGTAGAACGTTGACAGGATGGGGAAGTGTGGTGCTATCAGTTGAAGATTTTTTGATCAATGGGACTGGGGAGAAATGTTCACATATTGAAATGCTCACATTGTAAGCTAAACAATGCGATGGAATGTATATACAAAAAGAAATAAATTATAAAAAAAGAAATAAAATAAAATAAAAAGAATTATTATTCTTATTTAACTTTATTTGTTTATATTTGACCAGAGAGGGACAGAGAAAGAGAGAGGGGGAGAAAGAGAGAAAACAAACCACCAAAAGTGCATTATAACAACTATCTCATTCCCCAAATAAAGGCATTAATCCATCCACGAGGCTCTGAAGTCCTATATCTCAATATTGTTGCTTTGGTAATTAAACTTCCACATGAGTTTCGGCAGGGACATTCAAACCATAGCAGTGGCCTGGAGGTACAGTAGGCGAAATGTTAGTTCCCCTTTCTAATTACATAAAGTTGGAACTCAAAAGGGGCTGCCCTGTCAGGCTCATCCAGAACTAAACCTCCGCCCCATGACTTGAAATCGCATCTCTGCTAAAACCCTGGAGGAGTTAGACCCTTTCAAATACACAGTTAACTTTCTGTAGAAAGTTCTAAGCCATGAAGATCACTGAGACTATCTGAAAAGAATGACCACTGTTTCAGTTATTCGAATTCCCATATATGTTCAGGGTGATTTATGAATAGATAAAACCAACTGGCAAATACATCTTCCCGGGCATGAAGAGAACAAAGGACTCTGTAATCTCCTTTTTCTCTAAAAGTGTGCAGCAGTGAGGCCGGCCTGTGGTGTGGTTGTGAAGGCTGCTGGATCTGACATGGCCAACAGTTTGGTTTGAGTCCTGGCCCACTGTGTGGCTTGAGAAACACACTGAGCACGTGTGCATGCACACACAGAATACTATCAGGAAGGAGAAATGGAGGAGAAGGGATTGTAGTGTGACCATTCCCTATGGAGGGTACTTTCTCACTTCCTGTCTCTGTGTGAGTGTGTCTCTCTCTCCAGCAAGTATAAACACCCTTAGGCAAAGTTTTAAAAAGTTTGCATCAGTCGGGAATTAGATAGCAGAGAGATGAACACCTGATGTTTACATGACATGATAGCGGCCCCCGAGAGTGAAGTCTGCAACCAAGCCACTTTGCTGTCTTAAATGGACATATCTGGAGTTAAATAATACAGTTGTCTAAAACAAAGGGCACCATCTTGACCTTCCTTCTCAGCATGATTTCCTACGAGAGAGTATGCTGACACAGCATCGTGAGAGGTGGCCAGGCTGGAGTCAGGGCCTTCCTTCTGGTCACAAGACAAATGCCTCCATACATTCATTAGCGGCAGAATGTTATTACATTCAGCATTGGAACAGAGAATTCAGTCTTGACGGATCACTTCCCGCTGGCTAGCTGCTAATTACTTACTAAAGCAAGGGGGAAAAGAAAGCTCCTACAAATTGGACAAGTTTTTACTTGATTTCTTTTTCGAGATTCTGCTTTAGGGTGTGTGCACTCTCCTGGGAGAGAGATACAGAGACAGAGACAGTGAGAGAGAAAGTGAGAAATCACTGCTCAGGGGGAATGACCACACCTCACTCCCTTCTCCTTTCTCCTCAGGGCTAAGGGAGACTCAGGACTCACTTAATTTTCGGTACTGCCCTTTCCTATGGTAAATTTCTCACTATTATACTGAGCTTTCAACCGTTTTGGGGGAAGGTACACACACAAACATGTGCCTGGCATGAGTTTCAAGTCACCAGATCTGGGGCTCAAACCACAGTTGGCCATGTGAGAGTCCAACACCATAACCACTATACCACTTGTTAGACCCAGTTTTCACTAATAGTTTATCTCTTGAGAGAGAGTATAAGAGACACAGATACCCTTGACAGGGTCTCAACATATTGTGGTTCCTCAAATCCTTCCAGCCAACCAAGATCATGGGTGCATTTTTTGGGTGCCCCAGCACGTTCTAGTCAAGTGTCCAAATCTGGGGCCTTCCACTGTGGCTTCAGTATCCTGTTGTGATACCCTACTACCTACACCACTGCAGAATATTAAATGATTACAAATACCTACACTATTTTCTTTTCTTTTCTTTTCTCTTCTTTTCTTTCCTTTTTCTTTTTCTTTTTCTTTTTCTTTTTTTTTTAAGAGGTTTTTGCTATAGGGCGTGTGCGCTCGCCAGTAAGACAGAGAAAGACAGAAGAGACAGAAAGCGAGAAATCACTCCCCCCCGTGGGGGATGACCACGCTGCAATCCCTTCTCCTCCTTTCTCCTCTCGGGATCTTGGGCAAGCACACACACGTGCCTGGTGCGAATTTAAGCTGCCGGGTCCGGGACTCGAACCGAGGTCGACTACGTGGGAGTCCAGCGACATAGCCATTACGTTAACTGCTGGTCCCACCTACGCTATTTTTAAAATTTATTCTTTCCAATTTGTGACTAGATCAAAGGATTTTTTTTTTTAAAAAACTGACTCTTAAAACAAAGGTACAATTGATTCGCACTTGTTAGACATTTTACGTTTACCAAACTTTATTTAAAAGCCCTGGAAGTAAGTGTCACTATTCTCACAGTATAAAAAGAAAAGTACCGAGGAGTGGGATTACTGGGTCATATGGTAGTTCTATTTGTAGATTTTTGAGGAATCTCCAAGTTGTTCTCCACAGTGGGTGCTTGCACATTGATGTTTATTGTGGCACTATTCATGATTGCTAAGACATGGAACCAACCCAAATGCCCCTGTATGGATGAATGGATTGAAAAATTATGGCACATATACTCTATGGAATACTATTCAGCCATAAAAATCAACAAAACCCTGGCTTTTGACAGAAAGTGGGAGAATATGGAAGATTTACTGCTGAGTGAAGCAAGCCAAGCTAAGGAGAGACATTGTATGTCCCCACTTAATATATACCAAGTGTCTGCACTCTATGACTGAAACTGATTGACCTAAGGTTGTACAAACACAGGAGATGGGGGTTAGTGCTAGAAGTGCTGTGTGTGGAGAAGCGGGACCTAAGGATGGGGAGGTGTGGTGTTATCGGTGGAAGATATTTTGATCAACTGGACTGAGGAGAAATGTTCACATATTCAAATGTTCACTTTGTAAGCTAAATAATATGATTGAATGTATATTAAAAATTAAAATAAAAAATAATAATAATTATAAAAAGAAAAGTAAGATTCTGTGAGAAAAAGTGGGCTTAGTGTAATCCTCGCGTAACTCCCATAATTTTCCTAACAGTATCCTCAGCATTCTTGATTGTCCTCTTTTGTTCAGGCTTCATCTTTCCTACAAACTGTGAACCCTATGAGGTCAGTGACCAAATAGACTTGTCCACACCTACACATGCAGGGCCAAGCAAGATGTATCGAGAAGGAATCCTGTAAACTTTGGTCAAATGAAAGAAAGTCTTGAAGAACAAATCAAGAAAAGAAAACTGAGTCCAAGGAAACAAGTTTGTTGTGGCAGAGATATTTGGTAAAGTCCTTATTTAGGGAAAAATAGCCTAGTACCACTCCACCATTCTTAAGCACTTGATAATCTCGGAGCCAACAGGTGGCATGGTGGTTAAGGGTGTTGGGCTCCCACATGGCCAACTCCAGTTCAAGTCCCGGATCTTGTGGCTTGCTTTCTTCTTCCCTCTCTCTCTCTCTCTCCCTCCCTTTGCCCCGCCCCTACCCCCTGTCAAATTAAAGTAAACAAATAAATAAAGTTAAATAAAATAATTCTTTTAAAAAATTAAAAAAAAAAACACTTGATAATCTATGTCACACCTCCCACATCTGGTAAAAGTTCCATATTGCTCAGTGTCCTGTTTTTAAAAATCCACATATTTAGAGTGTTGTGTTGTTGCTGTATTTTTTTGTTGTTTTCCCCCTAGTGAGGGAGGGCAGTTTTCTGGTCTGACCCCCCACTCCTAGCTCATCGAATCTAAAGGGAATCAGGCTTCCATTCAATAACCACTTACAGCAAAGTTTGAGTTCCCAAAGGAATATGTAAGTTCAAAGTCATATACAGTCAAAATTATACTAGAAAATCTTTTATGTTGCCTATAAATTTTAATATTCTTGGGACCAGCAGTTGGCATAATGGCTACGTCACTGGACTCTCATGTAGTCAACTGCAGTTTGAATCCCGGACCTGGTGGCTTAAACTCATGCCCCAGCACGTTCTAGTCAAGTGTCCAAATCTGGGGCCTTCCACTGTGGCTTCAGTATCCTGTTGTGATACCCTACTACCTACACCACTGCAGAATATTAAATGATTACAAATACCTACACTATTTTCTTTTCTTTTCTTTTCTCTTCTTTTCTTTCCTTTTTCTTTTTCTTTTTCTTTTTCTTTTTTTTTTAAGAGGTTTTTGCTATAGGGCGTGTGCGCTCGCCAGTAAGACAGAGAAAGACAGAAGAGACAGAAAGCGAGAAATCACTCCCCCCCGTGGGGGATGACCACGCTGCAATCCCTTCTCCTCCTTTCTCCTCTCGGGATCTTGGGCAAGCACACACACGTGCCTGGTGCGAATTTAAGCTGCCGGGTCCGGGACTCGAACCGAGGTCGACTACGTGGGAGTCCAGCGACATAGCCATTACGTTAACTGCTGGTCCCACCTACGCTATTTTTAAAATTTATTCTTTCCAATTTGTGACTAGATCAAAGGATTTTTTTTTTTAAAAAACTGACTCTTAAAACAAAGGTACAATTGATTCGCACTTGTTAGACATTTTACGTTTACCAAACTTTATTTAAAAGCCCTGGAAGTAAGTGTCACTATTCTCACAGTATAAAAAGAAAAGTACCGAGGAGTGGGATTACTGGGTCATATGGTAGTTCTATTTGTAGATTTTTGAGGAATCTCCAAGTTGTTCTCCACAGTGGGTGCTTGCACATTGATGTTTATTGTGGCACTATTCATGATTGCTAAGACATGGAACCAACCCAAATGCCCCTGTATGGATGAATGGATTGAAAAATTATGGCACATATACTCTATGGAATACTATTCAGCCATAAAAATCAACAAAACCCTGGCTTTTGACAGAAAGTGGGAGAATATGGAAGATTTACTGCTGAGTGAAGCAAGCCAAGCTAAGGAGAGACATTGTATGTCCCCACTTAATATATACCAAGTGTCTGCACTCTATGACTGAAACTGATTGACCTAAGGTTGTACAAACACAGGAGATGGGGGTTAGTGCTAGAAGTGCTGTGTGTGGAGAAGCGGGACCTAAGGATGGGGAGGTGTGGTGTTATCGGTGGAAGATATTTTGATCAACTGGACTGAGGAGAAATGTTCACATATTCAAATGTTCACTTTGTAAGCTAAATAATATGATTGAATGTATATTAAAAATTAAAATAAAAAATAATAATAATTATAAAAAGAAAAGTAAGATTCTGTGAGAAAAAGTGGGCTTAGTGTAATCCTCGCGTAACTCCCATAATTTTCCTAACAGTATCCTCAGCATTCTTGATTGTCCTCTTTTGTTCAGGCTTCATCTTTCCTACAAACTGTGAACCCTATGAGGTCAGTGACCAAATAGACTTGTCCACACCTACACATGCAGGGCCAAGCAAGATGTATCGAGAAGGAATCCTGTAAACTTTGGTCAAATGAAAGAAAGTCTTGAAGAACAAATCAAGAAAAGAAAACTGAGTCCAAGGAAACAAGTTTGTTGTGGCAGAGATATTTGGTAAAGTCCTTATTTAGGGAAAAATAGCCTAGTACCACTCCACCATTCTTAAGCACTTGATAATCTCGGAGCCAACAGGTGGCATGGTGGTTAAGGGTGTTGGGCTCCCACATGGCCAACTCCAGTTCAAGTCCCGGATCTTGTGGCTTGCTTTCTTCTTCCCTCTCTCTCTCTCTCTCCCTCCCTTTGCCCCGCCCCTACCCCCTGTCAAATTAAAGTAAACAAATAAATAAAGTTAAATAAAATAATTCTTTTAAAAAATTAAAAAAAAAAACACTTGATAATCTATGTCACACCTCCCACATCTGGTAAAAGTTCCATATTGCTCAGTGTCCTGTTTTTAAAAATCCACATATTTAGAGTGTTGTGTTGTTGCTGTATTTTTTTGTTGTTTTCCCCCTAGTGAGGGAGGGCAGTTTTCTGGTCTGACCCCCCACTCCTAGCTCATCGAATCTAAAGGGAATCAGGCTTCCATTCAATAACCACTTACAGCAAAGTTTGAGTTCCCAAAGGAATATGTAAGTTCAAAGTCATATACAGTCAAAATTATACTAGAAAATCTTTTATGTTGCCTATAAATTTTAATATTCTTGGGACCAGCAGTTGGCATAATGGCTACGTCACTGGACTCTCATGTAGTCAACTGCAGTTTGAATCCCGGACCTGGTGGCTTAAACTCATGCTGGGTGTGTATGCGTGTGTGCCCAAGATCCCGGGAGGAGAATGGAGGAGAAGGAATTGTGGTGTAGCCGTCCCCCTGGGGGGTGATTTCTCGCTTTCTGTCTGTCTCTGTTTTTCTGGAGAGTGCACGTGCCTTATAGCAAAAACCTCTCCCTCCAAATAAATAAATAAATAAATTTAGTATTCTTTTCTCTCTTAGTCTAACAGCCAACTTTGCCTCCAGGATTAGAGGTGATCACATGTTTAGAGTTGACACCAAAAAAAGTAGTTGTCTTGTCTTTGGAGTCTGTGATGTAGAGTCACAAAACCCTACCTGCTGCAGAAAATGAGTCATCAGCCTCTGGGTTTTCTCCCCAGGCAGTCACTCAGCAAGCAGCAGAATCACCAGGACTTCCTGGGTTTTCTTTCTCTCTCCTACCAAAGGTACATGGTGACTCAACTGTATCGAGTCTCTTCAGGAGCCAATCACTATGGTCAGCCCAAGACACACAGAGGAAAGGCTCTCCTCCCTGAAGGATCCATAACCCAGTGGGGTTCATGGTCATCAAACAAAATGACACTACAGGACGATGGAATATGGAGTGATGTGTCCAAATGGTACAGACATGGAGGTGGCCATAGCTAGCTGAGTGGGGGAGCTGGGAAGGCTGCGCAGAAGAGGTGCTCGATCTGGGTCTCAAGACTTGAACATGAGTTTACGAGGCCTAAAAGAGAAGGAAAGCTTGGAGGGGGATGCACATCCTAGTCATAACTAGAGGTGAAGGGAAAGGGGGCAGGCAGGAGGGCAGGTTGGGGGCTGAACTTTCCCTGTGTGCTGGCATATTCTATGAGAACAGCAGGGCCAGACAAATATTTCATTCAACCCTGCAGACCAGAGGACCTAATCATCTTGAGACTCTTGGACCCTTTCTATGCAGGAGGCTCCCACAACTAAAGGAAAGAGGCCAAATGAAAGGCCTGCCTACCGGAGAAACCACTTCGGGGCAGGTTAGCTGACTAGGCAGAAGCCCGCTCCAGGGCCCTTCCTGTGCTTGGCTTGATTGCTTCTTTTCAGCAACCTTAGGCGGGGGCGGGGTAAGAAACACAGCAGTGTCTTGACCTTTGAAAACACAGGAAGCCTCCATTTCTATCAGTCCTAGCTTAGTAGGACACCCGTCCACACCCAGCAGTTGACCTTGTACAGAGTGAAAATGCTCATGTTTAATACAATTCACAATGTGGGGAAGACTAAAACTAATCTGGGCTAATAGGTGATTTCAAACCGGTAGTCATTTGGCAAGGTCCCAGGAGGAAAAGAAATTTGTATTTTAGTTAAGGCCAAGTGTACCCATATTATTTTGCACTTCCCTATGACATGAGCAGCAAGCAAGCTTGAGGCAAGATAGAGCATGAGTAAAGTAAGTGTTAGAACAAAGCAGGCTTGTTCCACTTACAAGAAGGTGAATACCGAGGTTTCACAAAGAGAAGGGAGTAATCAGCCAGAAAGCTATTTTCTAATTAGAAGAATGTTACAGAAAACTCTATAAGAAATAACGCTGCCCACAAAATGAACCCTTTACGTTTCTTTCTTTTATTAAAAAATAATTATTTATTTAATTTTATTTATTGTTACTTTCTTAATTGGCTAGAGGGCACATGCATGGGAGAGAGCGAGAGAGAGAGAGAGCAAGCAAGCTGCCAGGTCTGGAACTCGAACCACAATCAGCCACATGGGAGTCCAGAAGACCAACCACCATGCCACCTGCTGGACTCATTCTTTACTTTTCTTTATCGTCACAGTTGAGTCTTGTGAAAGCTCAGTTGATGGGAAGAGTTTTCAGTTATAGGAAGATCGATAACATTCAAGAATGTTAAATCTTTGGTACTATCCAGAAAGAATAAGGTAAGAAGGAGCTACATATCAACCTCTTTTGATAGTTTTTAAACAAGATTCCAGAAGAGGTTTCAAAAGTAAAGTGTTCAAAACATCTGGTTTTTATTTGAAATATAATTAGAAATGTATCTTAATATAAGAGGAATTTCAAAAACCAAGAGGAAGTATATTTCTGGGTGACCAAATGTTTGGGATGATGTCATAATCATAGCACGAAGAGGAATGCCAAAAGCTATTTGGCAATATTTTGAGAGACTTTTTTTTCCCTCCTTGTGTTGTTTTATTGTTCCTAAGAAAAGTTATTTACAAATGAAATAAGAAGAAAAGGAACAAGATGTTATCAAACATAATTAGCGATCAAAGGGTCCTTAAGTCTAAATAGTGTGAAGAGAAAAGGTGACATCTAAGATATAGCTTGGAAATGCTAATCAGTTACGAAACAAATGCCTCGCTACTTTTTTCTTTCCATTCTTTGCCCTTTCTTGTTCCTGTTTGCTTTTCTTCTGTCCATTTTCCACTCTGGGAGTAATAAAATTAAAAAGGAATATGAATTTGATTAGAGAACCTAAATAAATAAGTAAATACATGGCCACAGACTGGTTATTGTTCCAGCTCACTCACCTGTCCCAATACCCAGACCTATGACGTGGAATCCCTGGGGGTGGGACAAAACAGCAGTGTTCTACAAACTCCCCAGGTGATGCTGATGTGCAGACAAGGTTGAGAACAGTCATCCTGAACTTCAGTCAGCATCCTGGCTGAGCCACCCCTGAACACTTCCAGGCCCAACAATCAAGTGTTCCCCAGGCGTTTGTAAACACAGACCAGGAATATTTCACAAAACATGAGAGACCAATACATATTATGGTTTGCCAAGACATTAGAAATAACAATTACCATCTACTGTCAGGATCATTTCACAAAATAAAAGACATAATATTAACATTGCAGAAAGGACATAATTTCTGAGCAACTCTCATTTTACATGTGCAAGGAGAGTAAGTTCGTGGATAAGTGGAATTGAAGTACAAGTTTCTTTTGATGCCAAAAAAAAGGAAAAAGAAATCCACATTTTTCGTGTGCATTTTCCATGAAATTTTTAAAGACCCTTCATATATTCCCTGCTCATATGATGCTATGGTGTGTACTCCTTAAACATTCATATGTTGAGATTTGTTTATGGAGATATTAAAAGGAAACTGTGAAGGTATTAAGAGGAAACTTTACACCTTCATGATGCTGAAAAATAAAGCCTTTGAGAGTGAATAAGTGATTAGTATGGGGCCCCTCAGACTGACTCCTGCTGGGTTTATAAACAGAGTGAAGGAGATCAGGAGACACACATGGACTGGCTCACACATAGACACATACTTCTGTTCTTTTATGATATGAGGCCTTGCATGACCTTGAAATTTCACCAACAGGAAAACCTACTGCATATGATCCCTGGACCTTGGCCCTCCAAACTGTGGGCTAAATAAACCTCTTGTGTTTGCTCTCTTATGGCCGCTTTCTTAGCATAAATCAGGCTTGAGCCCCATGTGAAAGACCTAGGGGCTGTATGACAGCCACCATGAGCTGTGTCATCCCTTCCTCAAGGATTCCAGCAGCTCTTAAATTACCCAGACTCAGGTATTTTCTGCTATTAGCAATGAAATGGACTAGAACATATCACGTATATGTATATAGACACACACACTTAGATATACATGTAGGTATGTGTACATACCTATATGTGTATGTGTATAGATGTATTTTAAAAAGAATTATTTATTTCATTCTATTATTATTTTAAAAATTTGACCAGAAACACGTAGAGTGAGAGAGGAGACATGAAAAAGCAGGCTGCCAGGTCCAGGACTTGAACCTCAGTCAGCCACATGGGAGTCCAGTACCTCAACCACCATGCTACCTGCTGGTCCACATATTTTTTCTTTTTAATAACATTGTGGTGAAATATATTAAACATAAAGGTGACCATTTTAACCATTTCTAGGTGTACAGGTATGTGGCATTGAGTACTCCACCTGTGGTTCAGTCTTCCTTGCTATCCTCTATCCTCTCTACATCTTCTTTCCAAATTGAAACTAACCCATTAAACAGCTCCCCTTTTCTCTCTCTCTCTCTCTGTGCAGGCCCTGAGAACCACCATTCTATTGTTTCTATGAATTTGATTACTCTAGGTACTTCATGCAAGTGGGATCACACAATATTTATCCTTTCGTATCTAGTTTATTTTACTTAGCCCAATATCCTCTAGGTTCATTCATGTGGCACTATGTGACAAAATTTCCCTTATTCTTATAGTGGACTGATTTTCATTGTATGGATATACCACGTCTTGTTGGTTCATTAATTGGCTGTGCAGTGGTATCTCATTGTGATTTTGATTTGCATTCCCCCAGTGGTTACAGATAGCAAGCATCTTTCCCTCTGTTTACTACCATTTGTAGATCTTCTCTGGGAAAATATCTACTGTTGTTCTTTGCCCATTTTTTAACCAAGCTTTTTGTTTTCTGAGTTGTTCATTGTTTAGATTTTTGGGTAACAGACCAAGGAATAGCATATTTAATCGCCAGCAAAAAGGCCTGCCTATCCTACCCTCATTTCAAGTTCAAGGTTTTCAAGTATCATTTACATTGATCCATGTCTGGGATATTCCAATCTCATTTCACCACTTTGATGATCACTGAGTGTTTCTGTCCGAAGACATCTAGCAAATGGTGCAGCATCTGGTTAGAACTAGGGACTCTAGAGAGGAAAAAGAGTTGAAAATCTGTCAACTTGTTTGTGTATGACTCTTGGGTATTGATTTGAGCAGGGCTGAAATGGTGGAACTTAATCTAAGAGTTCCAGGTTCTAATTATTCAACATTTCCTGACCACTGTTGGACCAATTTCCCCTTGGCCTACCTTAGGCACTTCTGACTCTGCCCCCTTTCCTAAAACTGTACAATCTTCAGGGAAAATAGGATTGTTTTCTACACAAAATCTCATGGAATATAAAATAAAACATCTCTTTTTTACCCGGAAAGAGCTCCAGTTTCTCCCAATTGCCCCTTAAGTTCTTTTTTTTAAAAAGAATTATTTTATTTATTATTATTATCATTATTATTTTTCAGTTTGATCAGAGAGAGACAGAGAGAGAGAGGAAGTGAGAAAGCAAGCCACCAGGTCCGAGACTTGAACTGCAGTAGGCCAAGTGGGAGTCCAGCACCTTTAACCACCATGCCACTTGCGGGCCCCGCCCCTTAAGTTCTTACAAATGGTTCTGAGGAGCCCAAAAAAGTAAATGTTGTGTGTTCCAGGAACACACCCACTTGGGTTTGTGTAACCTCGTCCATGTTCCTCTACCACTCTTGATTTCTGGAGAAATATTGGGTTGTTGGAAAAGTCACGATGCATTTTTGCATGGAAAACAACAACCTAATACATCTTCTGGAAAGTGCCTGCCAATGCTTTCATGATGGCTGCTGATACTCACCTTGCCCACTCAAGGCTGCTAAAATCAGCCCCACACCCACCAAGTCTGGTTTTTATCTGGAACGTTGGCTTCAAGGGTGTGGACATATTGCACTCAACTTGTCTCATTCTCTTAACTTGTATTTGCTCTTTTATGGCAGCCTTCTTAGCATAAACCAGGTCTGAGCCCCATGTAAAGGGCCTAAGGGCTGTGTGACAGCCACCATGAGCTGTGTCATCCCTTCCTCACAGATGCCAGCATATTTGCACTGTGGCCAAACGTGTATGAAAACACTCATTTTCTTTAGGGTAAGTTATCCCTTACTGGGGTACTCTTACTTTTCTCCCTTACTACAATATATCCTATTGTGGGTCAGCAGGTGATGTGGTAGTTAAGGTGCTGAATCCCACATAGCTGATTTGTGGTTCAGGTCCCAGACCCAGCAGCTTGAAAAACACAGCCGGCATGTGAGCATGTGTGCCCCAAATCCGAAGAAGGGGCTAGAGAAAACAGGGTGGTTGTCCTCCCTGGAGGCTGATTTCTCACTTTCAAGCACATGTTCCACATGGCAAGAAAAAAAACCAAACAAACATTTTATATATATACATATATATTATTTGTCAATTAAAAGTAAATTAATTTAGAAACTGAAAAAGAAAAGCAAAACAAAAAGTATATATTTGTCTTGGGATCCCACCATTCTCTCATGATTGCCAAATGTGAATAAATTTCGGGGCAGGTACAAATTAGGCTCAGGCTGGGGTCCCACTGCACTCTTTAGAAGAGAAAAACACTGTGTTTCAGCTGCAGTTACTCTTCCATTTGTTTTTCCTCTGAGATTATTCTAGCACAATGGCACTTCCATGTTCGAAATTGTAAATTCTAAATTTTACTCCTCCAATGAGAGTAGTCCTTGTATTTTGTCACTTTATCTCAAAATGGTTCACTCTTTCAAAATAATCTAAATTTTGGGACCAGCAGATAGCGTAATGGCTATGTCACTGAACTCCCATGTAGTCGACCATAGTTTGAGTTCCGGACCTGGTGGCTTAAACTCATGACGGGTATGTGTGCGTGCATGCCCAAGATCCAGAGAGGAGAATGGAGGAGGAGTTGCAGCGTGGCCATCGCTTCTGGGGGGTGATTTCTCGCTTTCTGTCTCTCTGTCTATCTCTCTGTCTTTCTGGCAAGTGCATGTGCTCTATAGTAAAAACCTCTCCAAAAAAAAATCTAAATTTACATACACACATTAACACATTTATTTCCCAACATCACTACCACCACCAGGGAGGTCACTGAACCTAAGGAATTTAATTGAGTTTGGAGTCTTCCTGGAATAACTAAAAGAGAAAAGTGATATTATTCTGCTAGAGTCCTATACATGTATATTCAATCATATTTCTTTTTCTCTTTTTTCAAAGAAACATTCTTGAACTGCCTGGCTTTGAGAATGACAATGAGAGTCATATCGATAACATTTTTTCCAAGAGGTTGACACTAATTGAGCATTTAGTATATGCCAAGCACTTGTCTAATTGGCTTACATATTTTAAGTAATTTATCACAATCTTAACGTAATATGTACTGCTATAATAGCTATCTTTTAAATAAAGAAATAAATAACAGGGAAATTAAGCAATTTGTTCTAGATTACATAAGACACAATAGAGCCTGACTTTAAACCCAGAAATCTCCACATTCTTAACCATTTTTGGCACAAGTAGCTGAATTTGTATGCATTCCGTAATTCGGCAAACACTTATTAAGCCATTACTATGTTCTAGGCTGCGATGAATCCCTGATACAGAGATTAAGGGAGAAAACCTAGGTTCTGGGAGGTGGGGTGGGAGGCAAACTTGTTTCCCACTCCTGATTCTTCCTCAGAAGGGAGAGGCTGTCCATACCACTCTGTAGGAAGGAAGTGAAGACGAAGGCCATCCCGTTTCTCTCTGTCCTGTACTCACTCCTGGGGAGCAGTGGCTTAGGATGACCTTCCAGGTGATTTGGAAAGGACAAACCTAGCAGGCTTAATAGGGAGTTTTCTGGGCCAGGCCATTCCCCAGGGAAGACAATCTGGGGAAGTCTGGCTGATTCACTGCTGTCCTGGAAGCCTACGTCCTCCAGCTATTGAGCCTCTGCTCAAAAGCCCGAATGCCTGCTACAGCTTCTGGGAATGAGAAAGGATTTGTTTCCCTGTGAAGCACAGCAGATGAAGCTTAGTAGCTACTGGGTGGATCTGCACTGAAGATACACTTTGGGAAAATCCAGGGATCTGTGCCAACATTCTTACACCCACAAAGCTTTCTGAATGCCAGGGTTCTTGTATACAATGTCCGAATGCCCACAAAGGTAAACCAGGAAGCTAAGAAGCCCGGCAAGGGGGTGGTTCCCATGCCAGAGTAGGGTGCAGAGGTGGGCCGGTGACTTATCCCTGAGAAAGTGGCATATAAACTAAGCCCTGGAGAACCACTACACACTTGAGACTGTGGAAGGGAAAGACTTGCTAGGTAAAGGTAAGAACAAATGCCCAAGCAAGAGTCAACATAGAGTACTTGTACATAGTGCACATAATGATCTGTGTGTCATTCAGAATGATGGGAATATGCAGTGTCTGTAGCTTCTTACCATGGGGTAAGAAACAAGGCTGAGAGGTGGTTAGCCATAGAGAGAATCCTGAAAGGCCTTGAATGCCACGCCAAGCCCTTTCCTATTTCACCCTGCAGGAAATGAGCTTGAAGGATTTTGAACAGGGAGTGACATAATCCATTTTGCACATTGGCAAGATTTCGCCAGCAGTAGTTTGTAGAACTGGGGACAGAAGGGCCTTCTGACAGAAGGTGAGGACAGAAGCTAGGCAAACTACGAAGAGGCCTTGAAATAAGGAAGTGACTGTGGAGGGTGCAGAGGAGAGATGATGATTCAAAAGGTGTCAATAGATCATAGTAACTGGTCGGCTTTGGGGACTAGAGGAAAAGAAGTGTAATTTCGGGCTTAGGGACTGAGTATACGTTGCTGCTACTTCCAAGACAGGGACTGTAAGAAGATCAGGGAGAAGATGACGGTTCAGCTGCAGCAGGGTGCATTTTGAGGTGCCCAAGGCAGGAGTTCTTGTCACGTACTGTGGTTAACTCTTCTCATGTCTCATTAACTGGACATCAGTTCTGCTGGCACATCACGAGATCACCCTGTGACTGACAGAAGCACCCACGGCATTGTAGTGGCTGCCTTGCACTCTGTGTCAGGGCCTCAAGTCCAGTTTGCTCCTTTTCGTTGCTCTGAGTACTGGCAGGACAGCAGTTCAAGCTGGAAGATGTGGTTTTGGCCCCTTCTGATGGGAATCACCAGGTCCCTCTTGTGCTCATTCTCCCTCCTAAATCTCTCCTGCTTCCTCCACACTAACCAGTTTCACAAGTTTTTTCTGAGCATTCTTTCTCCTCAGTTGAAAGCTTTCTTTATACTACCCTCCAGGCAAACACGTGCTTTCCCTTAGTCACTCGTGCAGGGCACACTGTCCCAACGAGGGAGCCACCACCCATGCTCTCAGCGAGGCTATCTGTCTCATGTGGACCTATTTGAGGTTAGTTCTGCCTTGGGCTGGCAGATTTCAATTAAACATCCACTCTCTCCTGGCCTGTCTGAAGGCACACTCTGGTCTTTTACCAGGAGTTGAAGGTGATTAGAACTCTCTTGGGGTGAGCAGACAGGCTTGGGCTACACCAAGCTGAGCTGGAACAACTTTGAGCCCCACTCCACTGCCCACAGTGGACCCAGGCTTGACCAAGAAAGACTTCTGCATCTTCTCTACACTCCCTTTCTCTGCCCTCAGAAACTAGGCCTGGCTTGTAAGAGATGCCTGAATAATTCTGGGCAAATCTGAAGATCACAGAAGCAGTTAATTTTAAGAGACAATCAGAGAAGCTAAGTTTAAGACTGAATTAGATCTCGAATTTCCTCCTGAACTCTGCAGCGTGGAGGACCTGCCTACCAAACATGGTTGATTGGTGTTGGCTGGGGCCACTATGGAGCGGTTGGCAGTCCCAGGACTGTGTTCTGGGAGACTGGGTGGCCTGCTTGTTAATCTATAATGTTCATACTTCCCATCCAGGAGGCTTAATTTTGACATGAATTGCTATTCAAACATGGCTCTATTATAGGCCAAGCTCAGCTAATGAAAAGGCATTGCTAAATGAAAGCTGTCACAAAGAATCCAGACAAATGCAAGCAGCCCTACAGCCCAAGACAAAAACACTACCCTATTGACATTGTCTCTCTGAGGAGGCAGGGCTGCCAAGTCAATGAATAGCCCCAATATAGTCACTTTCAACTCCAGCCCTGCTTCTTTCCTACCCCTCTCTGGTTACAAGATGTCAGGTTGAAAGTCAGAAGATCTGAGTTTTTGTTCATATTCTGTCTTTTGCCAGCAGGATCATGTGGGCAGGTTGTTTAACATCTCTGGGTTTCAGTTTTCTCATCTAAATACATCAGATTTAAAAAGACAAGTGCTGGCAGGGCTGTGGTGAAAGGGGAGTTCTCCTACAATGTTGGTGGGAATGTAAATTGGCCCAGCCACTGTGGAGAACAAGATGGAGGTTCCTTAAAGACCTACAAATAGAATGACCACACGATCCAGCAAGTCCATTCCTGGGTATCTACCAGAAGAATAGGACAATGCTCAGTCAGAAAAGTGCTTGCACATCTATGTTTATTACAGCATTATTCACAATTGCTAAGACATGGAAACAACCCAAATGTCCAAAAACAGATGAATGGATTGAAAAAGTGTGGCATATATACTCTATGGAGTACTACTCAGTCATAACAAACAAACAAGATCCTGGCATTTGATTGAAAGTGGACGAATATGGAAGATTTACTGCTTTACTGCTGAGTGAAGTATACTGGGCTATGAGAGAAAGAGACACTGTATGTCTCCACTTAATATATACTGGCTGGCTGTATTCTATGGTGTAAACTTAAAGATTAGAGGATATAGATGCATGGAAAGTGGTTATGGTTATTGAAGACAGTGTTAGAAGAGGGTGGGAGAAAGGGGAGCGTGTAATCAAAGAAATTAAGGAGAAAAATAGAGGCAAAGCATTTATGGGATGCAGAAATGGATAATTATCTGTTGATGTTAATGTGTATGGTATCTTCAACTGGGCTGGTATGAAGTGTATTCATGTTGAGTGAATTCACTTTACAAGCTAAGGGAAGTATAGTGATTGAATGTGTAAAATAAATAAAAATGAAAATAAACAAATAAATAGACATTGAAGGACATTAAGTGAGAAAATGTATGTGGAAACTTTTGAATTCAGTACAGAAACAGAACAATTACAATTTTTTGTAAAGGTTGTGTCAAAGGTTACTGACCTTTATATGAAAGACTAATCTAAATATCTTCTTTTTAACTAACACTTTCTACATTCATTTGGCAAGTAGTTATTGACATAATAATAGTAATGTGTAAGTATCTTGTCAAATAAGTTTGTCTATGTTTTCTTCCTTGTATTTTCTGCCACCACCAATGCAAGTAGTATGGGGCTGTTTTTACTGTCCTCGGGGTTGAGAGATGTCAACCTAAAGAGAAGGTTGAGGCATAATAAGTGAAAAAACGTAGTTATTTGAGCCAGGGCTTAGGATAAATTTTCCTGAATGAACAGACTCTGGTTCCCCAGATATGTGCTCATCAAAACGGCAACCAATAATACTGGTTTATATAACACAGAGAAGGGCAAGAAGAGGGCAAGTTGCAAGTTCTGAAGAGTTTACATCAGTCCATTGGGAATAACTCAGGTGACTGATTGGCGAGAACTTACTTTTCATCATGAACTAAAGAACACTGGGATAAAGAAAAGGCGGAGATCACACTGAAAACTCTATAATCCTTTTTTAGCATCATAATTTGTTGATTGTAGATTAAATATGGCTTTGGAGCAATAATCCTGTTGAGTGTGTGGTATAACCAAAAACTCAGGCTCCTGTTTACCAGGCCTTTAAAATTTAAATGATCTTAAATTTCACAGACTGCTTGGAAATGCTTTTTTTTTTTTTGGAGAGGTTTTTGCTATAGGGTGCGTGTGCTCGCCAGACAGACAGAGAGAGACAGGAGAGACAGAGAGACAGAAAGCGAGAAATCACCCCAGAGGGGATGGCCATGCCGCAATCCCTTCTCTTCCATTCTCCTCTCGGGATCTTGGGCACACACGCACACACACCCGGCGTGAGTTTTAAGCCACCGGGTCTGGGATGCGAACCGCAGTCCATCACGTGGGAGTCCAGTGACATAGCCATTATGCCAACTGCTGGTCCCTGCGGAAATGCTTTTCTTTTATGGAGACTACAGCAGAAATGCAGAGAGAATGAAATATAGCAACACTTGGACACAAATTTCAAAATAGACGTTGAGTCTCACAGCAGAAATTAACAGCCTCAGCGAAAAAGTTGCATCTCAAAAAACAAGCCCTCTATATTACATTGGATTGCATATAACTTTACAGTGGATTACATTGCTTTTTCAAAAGAGAATGCCATGCATGTCAGTCAGTACAGAGACATTAATCTCCCCGCTTCAACATTCAATATCTTTTCTATGTTTTCCCCAATCATTATTTTTATTATTCTAATTATTTTTTTTAAAAGTTAATCGCTATTTCTCATTTTGCTTGTAAAAATACTTTGCCCATCGTGAAGTACTTCTCAGACCAATCCAGTTGAGAATACTATACACGTCATCATCAACAGTTAATAAGCCATATCTGTTTCTCACTAACGTCCTGCCTCTCTACTGTTCACTTGCTATCTTTCTCTATCCTCTTCTCTTCACTTCTCCCATTCCACACTGTCCTATTCTCATTAAGTACCTTCACTGCTTTTATGTCTCAGACCTGGTGGTTTGATTTCTCACTGTCCCTCTCTCTCTCTGGTCAAATTAAAAGTAATAATAATAATAAATGAAATGAAAATTTTTTTTTAAAAAAAGAGAGCTACATGTCCTCAGTTGTACAATTTGCAGAGCCCAGAGGAGAACAGAAGGTACTATGGTAGAAGCCCCTCTCACCAGGCCTGAAGAGACATCAGAATGACTGTACCGTGCCCAAGGGGAAGGGAATGCAATGTCCCAGGGTGCACTAGGGAGCCTCCTGTCTCCTGTGTGCATGTATGCACTCTTAATAGATTATAAAAAGGTATTTTCAGGGCCAGCAGGTGGCGCAGTGGTTAAGAGCGCTGGACTCTCATGTGGCCGAATGCAGTTTGAGTCCTGGACCTGGCAGCTTGCTTTCTCACTTTCTCTCTCTCTCACTCTGTCTCTCTCTGGTCAAATTAAAATAAATAAATAAAATAAAATAAAGTTCAATAAAATACTTTTTTAAAAAGAAAAAACAAAACAAACAAACAAAAAAACCCAAGCCCTTGATAGGCCAGCCCTGTAGCCTGGTAGTTAAGGGAGCCAACTCCTACATGGTTGATCACAGTTCAAATATCAGCTCTCCTGGTATGAAAACACACGAGGTGCATATGCATGCATGCCCTAAACTAGAATGAGATGGAGAAATGGAAGAGGAATGACTGTGGTGTTACCACACCCTGTTGGGAGGTACTTTCTCCTTTTCCCTCTCTCTGTATCTTTCTCTCTCAGAAGAGCAAAGCACTTTGGCAATAAAAAAGAAAGAGAAAGAAAGAAAGAAAGAAAGAAAGAAAAAAAGAAAGAAAGAAAGAAAGAAAGAAAGAAAGAAAGAAAGAAAGAAAATTAAAGAAGAAAAAGAAAGAGAAAACCAAGGCCTTGAAGGACTTAGGGCATAGTGTTGTCCCATAAATGACATAGTAAGAAGAATGAATAAAGGAGTGATGCAGACCATGGGGCAGGTAGGTAAGAAAACATTGCAGGTGAGGCAGGGAATGATAGTTCTTAGGTAGGTTAGGGGATTGTAGGGTAGACCTGTGTCTCCAGTTCAAAATAGGCTAATGCTTAGTGGCAAGGTGTCTCATGCTGGGGGGAAAGATTCACAGTAAGGTAAATAAGGTAAGGTTATGTTTACCCGCTTGGCCAGTCTACACAGGAAAGATCTGGGACAGTCCCACTGAGTTTCCTTTGTCTTCAGTGTGAAACATCTCCAAATTTATCATCTCTCCTTTCCCAAGAGAGGATAAGGCATCCTGCAGGGAATAGTTAAGTGTGACCACAGGAACCCACTACTAGAGACCAAAAGAGAGGTGACTGTCTCAGCCCATGCTGAGGTGGGAGGCAGCAACAACAAGGGACTCCATGAAAGAGGAAGCATCTGAGCAGACGCTAGCCTGAGGAGCTGATGACACTAAGGGGCCTAATCCCCTGAAGGTGTGGCACTATGTTAGTGCCCTAGATCTCAGACTGAACACACCACAGGGAGGGAAAAGTCTTAATTAACCAAGAAAATCCTGACTGGGTTTACCCTGAAGTGACTGAATTTTTACCGGTAACAGAATGGAAATTCAAGAGACAAAATTACATTCAGTCCTTTAAAATAAAGTTGGGGTCAGCCAGTGATGTGGTGGTGGTTAAAGTAGCTGGATCCACATGGCAGACTGTGTGGTTTGAGACCCAGATGTGCCATTTGAAGACCATGCCAGGCATATGTGTGAGTATGCCCAAAATCCCAAGAGCAGAACGGAGGAGAAGGGACCATGTTTCTTGGGGTGGTGGTGGTGGTATTTTTCATTCTCTCTCTTCTTCTCCTCTCTCTCTCCCTCTTTCTGACTCTCTCTGGCTCACATACACACACCCTATAGAATATTTTTAAATAAACAAATAAATAAAGTTGTACACTTTTTCATCTCTGAGTTCTGTGGATGAAATTTCCTAACCACTATAACATTGTTTTATCCATGTTGATGGTTTAAAGCACTTTCATGAATCACTTAATTCAGGGGCTGATAGTCTGCTGGCATGTATGGAGACAGTCACACAAGTACCTGTTCTGATCTGCTGATGATTATACCACATGGGTTATTGAATGGTTTGAAATGACCCCTGAGATTGAATGTCTACTATATGCATAGCCATTGTGGGTCAGTGTGTCTCACTTACATTATAAACATCTTCATTCATTTATTCATTCAATAAGTATTTAAATTCCAAAACTATACTAGCAACTTGATGGTGAAAAGAAAAGAAAAATCAAAAGTTTCTACCAGCCTGGGCTTTATAGTCTAATGTTAAAAACAGACATAACTTAAGAATTGCAAATGTCAATGTTAAATTACAACTGAGATGCTTCGTACCGGGGGGGCTCTGAGGGTTCATAAAGCTGCAGCCACGGAGATCACTTAGGAGGAAATGACTGGGCTGAGTGAAGAAAAATGAGTTGAGCCAGTGAAGATGAAGGAGAAAGGACATGTAGGGAACAGGGCATCTTAGACACAAGAATGACATCTGTGAAAGTCCTGTGGTCAGAGGCAGCATGCCCATTTGAAGGACTAAAAGGAGGCCAGAGTAGCCAATAGCTGAGAATAACAGGACACATGGTGGAAGGCAAGGCTGGAGTATTGCAGACCTCATGGTCAAAGGGTGTGGATCTTTATTTAAATTCAAGGAGGGAAAAGGGGGTTTAATTAGAAAACTTAGGGGCTACAGGGAGGATGTGACACCCCTGTGACACAAACTATCCCAGGAGGGTTTATGGCTTTGTTGTAGAATAGATTCAGAAGGCTTTTCTGAATCCAGCCTCTGATTCCTTCTATCACCACACCCTCCCTATCAGAGTTGCTCACTGTTTCTTTTTGCTTCTTCTGGAAAGTTGAGAGTTTCATCCAGGCAATATGGATTTAGCCAGGGACTGTGGGAAGCCATTTCCTACATTCCTGGAAATCCCTGAGGTTATCCTCACCCGAGTGAGGCTAGGTATATGGACACATTGGGTCAGGAGACATCCCCTGCTTCTGCCTGCCCAGTTCCACTGCCCCCTTCTCAGGCAACAGCTCTTTGATAGTCCTTTAGGGAACCACATCTTTGCCACTCTCCTCCCATCAGAGAATAGATGGGCCAACTCCACCTCACTGCTGCTCTGCCTTGTTCAGCTCCAGGGTGGAGTCTGATCCATTCATGCTAATGAGCATATTCTCACCCATCATGACGGGCTCAGGGGTGGCCCAAGAGTCACAGTTCACAGGAACCAGCAGGTGGCATGGTGGTTAAGGCGCTGGACACTCCCACATGACCAACCATGGTTCAAGTCCTGGACCTGGTGGCTTGCTTTCTCACTTTCTCTCTCTCTCTGGGTATCTCTCTCTCTCTGGGTGTCTCTCTCTCTCTGGTCAAAATAAAAATAAATAAATAAATAAACTTAAATAAATCTTTTAAAAAAAAAAAAGAGTTATGGTTCACTAAGTCTCATTCTTAGGGCTTCTTTTGGAATGGCAGGGAAGAAAGCCCACTTTCTTCTGGGGTTGTCCTGCTGAGGAATGTGGTCTGAGGCCGCCTCAGTTTACCAAGCAGAGAGGGTCTGCCTGAGACTGAAGCTAGTACATGAAGAAGTAGCACAGAGAGAGAGAGAAAGAGAGAGAGAGACAGAGACACAAAGAGGCCAGAGACAGAGAGACCAAGGTCTGGTAAGCATCACTGGGAGATTTCAGGAGCCAGTTATTCTTTTTTTTAAATAAAATTTTTATAGGGGAATTAAAAAAAGTTTCTTTCTTTCATGAAAGGAGAAAACTCAGAGAGAGTGAGAGAAAGAAAGAGAGACCTAGCAGAGTATTCATGCTGCCATCCACCTCTGCCTCAGCCAGCCAGGATCATGTGCACACTTGTACACGCAGGGAGACCTTGGGATGTGAACCTGGGACCTTCCTACATGGTCTCGGCATCACAGAGCACTGTGCTACTGCAGTGCTACCCTGGCTGACCAGAAACCCATTAATGTGGGTTGCTCTGGTTAATTGGAGCTGACTCTCTCTTACTGCTGACTCAAGGAGGCCTGCATAGTATGTCGAGTGTCAGGCCCTCCTAACACGATGGCCACCCTTTTACAGTCACTGCTATGCTTCCTCCATCCGTCATCTGAGTTCTCATTGATACATCCTCCCAACCTCCGCTGTACCTTTTTTTTTTTTCTTTTTTGAGAGGTTTTCCCTATAGGGCACGTGCGCTCTCCAGACAGACAGAGAGAGACAGAAAGACAGAAAGTGAGAAATCACCCCCCCAGGGGGTATGGCCACGCCGCAATCCCTTCTCCTCCATTCTCCTCTCGGGATCTTGGGCATGCATGCACATGCGCCCGGCGTGAGTTTAAGCCACCGGGTCCAGGACGCGGTCAACCACATGGGAGTCCAGCGACATAGACATTATGCTAACTGCTGCCCCCACCCCCCCGCGCCCTCCCCCTCTGTACCTTTTACTCAAAGCCCCCACCCACCCTGCGCCCTCCCCCTCTGTACCTTTTACTCAAAGCCCAAACTAGAGCCTTCTCTTAGCTCTTCTGAACCCTAAAGAAGCAAAATCCTTTTTGCCTTGTTCCTTTGGGCTCTCAACTGGCCACTCGCCCTTTTTCCAGCATAAAGTGCAGATGACCAGGTTATGCCCACCCAAGAGTTACTTCTCAGCTCTCCTCAACTGGACTCATGCTATAGGAAATGAGGTATAGGGAGCTTCAGGACATGCCAACACTGTTGTCCTTCTCATGTTCTCAAGCCCTGATCTCTATTTTCCATCCTTCTTTCCCTTCTCAGGGACAGTTCCTGGCCAGCTCCCATGGACTGAGGTCTTCCCCCCTTCTTCTTTTCACTTGTTACCATCTTAAGCACTTCTACCTTTATTTTTACCCACATTTTAGGCCATGAGTCTCTGACTATCCTTAATATAGCTCCCAAGTATTGTCATTGTCTTCAAAATTAGGGCTCTCGTTTCCAGGTACATGATCTCAATTTTGGGTTTATAGCAGAACATACTCTACCCACCACTGAAAATTAGGATAAGAGTTCTTAGCTGAAAGTAATGGGGGGGCAGAATGTGTTCTACCCTCTCACTTTATAGGTAAGAAAACTGGGGAGCAGGGAGGCTATGATCTATCCAAATTACACAAAGAATTGCTTGATAATTAATTAATTGTCCCAAAAAGAGAGGGGCAAGATCACCCAGCTATTCTTGCTGCTTGTTAGTATTGAAATACTGAGACCAATGGTACCTGTTTATACAACAATAACCAAAAACACAAGGGCTTGTCCCCATCAGTGGACTCCATTGTCCTCCATTGGCTTATTGCAAAGGCAGTGATTAATTAAGATTTGGGAGAAAAGAGAATGGTGGAGACCTTGAGATTTGAGATTAGGCTGAAAGAATAAGAGGACCAATAGAAGGGACAAAAACCCTTGTTTGTTGCTGAATATATCTGAGTCACTCATTTCTGCCACACTCGTAGATAACATCTTTGCTATAATTGAAACCTCCAATCAATGATCTCTCAATAGCTTTAGAAATTCTTTTTTTTAATTTATAAATTAGCTTATTTAACTTCATTTATTTCATTTATTTATTTTATTTTGAACAGAGAGAAACAGAGTAAGAGAGAGAGAGGAAGTGAGAAAGCAAGTCACCAGGCCTGGGACTCGAGCTGTGGTCGGCCATGTGGGAGTCCAGTGCCCTTAACCACCACACCACTTGCTGGTCCCAATAGCCTTAGAACATCTGATGCCCTGAGAGAACAGAAGCTTAAACAAACCCTGGGCTGAGGTTGAGGCAACACCAGGAGGTCCCACTGCCAAGTCAGAGCCAGGATTTGGGTCCTATTTTCCAAAGGTCCCTCTTCCCCCATCCCCTCCACCATCTGCAGATGTACACATTCTCAGCCTCCTTATTCTGTTCCAAGTGAAAACAAAAAACAAAACATAAAAACTGGGAGAAAAGTGCAGAAGATGAGAATGGGAAAGATGCAGGGATTAACAGAACCAGGAAGAGAAGAAAATAGAGGGATGCACTTAGACTCTATGCAGGTACTCTTGCAAATGATTTTTATTGTAGTTATTTTTGCCCTCGGTGAAAAGGATGAAACTATAAAAAAATAATAAAAATGACAGCCACGTCATTTGAATATGTCTGCTCAGTGCTGTGCCTCTGTACATATGTTCAAAAGAAATGTAGATAAATATATGGATTATAAATTCAACAATTGTGCAACAAAGATTATTAATGTTTTAAGAGACAATGTCAGACAAAACAATTATTTTGCTTTATTAGTATTATTCATGTATGTTTGTGTGTGTATGTGTGTGTGTGTGTGTGAGAGAGACAGAGAGAGAGAGAGAGAGAGAGAGGAGTACCCTTCACAGAGCTTGATCATGTTGTAACCCTCTTCCTCCAGTCTTCCAGTTTGCCAGGATTCTGGGCATACATGTGCACCAGGGATTCCAACAGCGGTCTGTATGTGGTTTCCAGCTCTGCAGTCCAGATTGCTACCAACTCCAACACAGAGGCTGGACTGCAATTGCTTTTTAAAAATAATAATGATGAACCAGCCCTATGGCCTGATGGTTGAGGGAGCTGAGTCCCACGTGGTTGACCATGTGGTTCCAGTCCTGGCCCCAGTGGTGACTTGGGAAACACATCACCCTGCCACATGTATAGTATGTCCCAAAGTCCCAATAGAGAAATGGAGGAGAGGGGATTGAGGTGTGACCACATGCTATTAAGGGGTGCTTCCTTCCTCTTTCTCATGGTCTCTCTATTTCTCTCTGAGGATCACACTGGCCCTCTGGTAAAATTTAAAAACTAAAAGATAATAATGACAATGAGATATCTTTTGTAATAGAGGCTGTTCCTCAGCTTCTGTTCTTCTTTATTAATTACCTTTCTCTGTGCCTGTGTTTTAATTCCCTGGTAGATTGCTAGCTTCTTTGATTTGTCTTTGTGTACCTCTCAGACTCTGCTTTATGGCCCGGGTATAGGGCTCAGTCAATATTGCTTGTTTGGTGCAACAGTTTAAATGTTCCACCAAATTCCTGTATTGAGATTTTATTGTGATGGGATTAAGAAGGTGAAAATTTAATCCTAGTATGGTGTTGAAAGGGGGGCCTTTGGGAGGGGATTAGTCTCCCCATGATGAACTCTTAGTGGGCTTATAAAGAGAGGGAAGGAGACAGAGGCACACAGACACAGACGCATATGTGCATGGCCTCTGTCATGATGGGGTGCATCTGGATTGCCCTCTGCGGCCCCTGGTCCTTGGACCTCCAAACTGTGAGCTCAAGAAACCGCTATTCTTGTAAATCAGTCAGATGCAGGTATTTTCTGTTATTTGTCACAAAATGGACTAGAACTGTTGGTTAATTGCCAGTTTTCTTCAAAACTAAGAGAATGATTTGACTTGGCAGCTTATACCTTGAGCATAACAGACAAGCCAAAGACTGATTGAAAATGCAGGACTGGCTGTCTGAGGACAACAAGGTGTGGCCAAATGTGCTGAGCCTGGCCTTAAAAAGTCCAGCAATGTGGTCAGATGCCACAAGTGCATGTCCGGTCTTGACTCATCCAGAACTGGCCACTTCCCCCTTGGAAAAGCGACAGCAGAGCCCCACTCGGGACTGAAAGTGCAGACAGACCTTTTCATTTGGATCAGTCATCCAGATTCCTGGATTGCTTTCTTCTCTCTGTGTATGTGTGTGTGTGTGTGTGTTTTCTAGTGTATGTTGAACTTATTTGGGGCATGTGAAAAAGAGAAAAATGTATGACGATTTTTATGATAGGGCTCCCTTCCCCAATTTGAGCAGATATTCTGTTGCAGAAAGGAGTGATTCTTATTTTTAAAGTAAGGCTATTTCATTTTTTTTTGGGGGGGGGTAGAGGTTTTTGCTAATAGGGCACGTGCGCTCGCCAGACAGACAGAGAGAGACAGAGAGACAGAAAGCGAGAAATCACCCCCCAGTGGGGATGGCCATGCCGCAATCCCTTCTCCTCCATTCGCCTCTCGGGATCTTGGGCACGCACGCACATGCACCCGGTGTGAGTTTTAAGCCACCAGGTCTGGGATGCAAACTGTGGTCGACTACACGGGAGTCCAGCAACATAGCCATTATGCTAACTGCTGGTCCCAAAGTAAGGCTATTTCTATCTACAGGACCAGAAATATCTTTTTTTCCTCCTATCTATTCCTACATACATTTTTTATGCCTTAGTTTTCAGAATGCCACAGTTTATAATCTATTCCATACATTTTTTATGCCTTAATTTTCAGAATGCCACAGTTTATAATCTATTCCTTTCTCTTCTATTAAAATATAAATATACTTCAGAGAACTCATTAGAAAAATAAAAGCAGACATTTATGCTTTAGTATGAGTGAGTTTGTCAGATACTCTGCTTTTCCTGTCTCACTGGAAAAGAAGCAGATAGGGGCCAGCAGGTGGTGTGGTGGTTAAAGCACTGGACTCTAACATAGCCAACTACAGTTCGAATCCTGGACCCAGAGGACTAAAACTCAGGCTGAGCACATGTGCACGTGCACCCAAAATCCTAAGAAGAGAATGAGGAAAAGAGATTGTAGTGTGCCCATCTTCCCCAGGGATCATTTCTTACTTTTTCTCTGTCTCTCTCTCTATGAGTGCATATGCCCTATAGCAAAACTCTCTCAAGAGAAAAGAGAGAGAAAAAGAGAGAGAGAGAGAGAGAGGGAGAGAGAGAGAGAGAAAGAAGAAAGGAAGGGAAGAAAGGAAAGAAGATGAAAGAAAAAGAAAAATCTCTCTAGAAAAAGAAAAAGAGAAAAAAGAAGCAAAGAGAGAAAAAAGAAACAAAGAAGAAAGAAGGGGAAGGAAGGAAGGGAAGAAGATGAAAGAAAAAGAAAGGAAGAAAGAAAGAGAAAAAGAAAGAAGGAAATAAAAGAAAGAAAGAAGGAGATGAAAAGCATGGGCTCTGGGAAAAGATGCTCAAAAGATGTGACTTTAGGGGAATGGGGGTTAAGGAAAGGTGAAGCAAAAAGGTGAAGTTAAAGATTCCAAAGAGAAAATTTCCTTCCTTACTATTTTCCCCAATGCCACCTTGCCCACCTCTCTCCAATAGTCTCTTCCTCATAAGTACTTATAGGATACCCCTTGGGTCCCCGCAGGCATAAACACTATTTCAATAGTCTATCATATTCACTGGTCCTTTGAAACCACTAACACGTGGCTCTGAAACCATGGAAAACGAACTTCGTTTTCAATCAAGTATCTTTCATCCGTTCGTTCACCAAATACTAACTTAATATGGTACTAGGCATTGAGGATACAGAAATGAACAGTATAGATGAATTGTTTTCACCTGTATTGTGAAAACGGTTATGCCCTTCATGTAATTAAGATTGTGCTTTCGAAGAAAAAGAAATATACCCATTTGGCTTAGGTTATTGTGTGTGTATGGGTGTGTGTCTGTTTGCATGTGCGAGATATTGAAGGTACAAGGGAACCCCTGAGTCTTTGGGGTTTTTGCTATATCGATTTCTAATTATTTTCAAAATGAAGTTACCTTGAATGAATGTCTTAATTACTCAGGTTGCAATTTGAGCCATTATCCCCATATTCCCTATGGTCATAATGTTAAAAATAGAGAATAAATTCCTGGAAAGCTGCTGTATGCCCTAAAAATATAAAAAATTAATTACAAAGAAACCAAAGGAAAATAAAGCAGAGCACACATACGTGCTTTTATTTTCATTGATTAAGTCCATATAACCAAACACTTAAAGGTAATCTTGCTCACGTTTCTTTGGGGGTTTTTCTACAGAGGCTGTACTTGCTGAGAATTCTTTTAAATGAGCCTGCTCAGATCTAAGCTAAAGATGCTTCTGCTATCAGCATAGTCAGCTCCCTGACCAGAGGCCTTGACATTAGATAAAACTGAAGAGGCATCCTTCTCAAGTATTCTTCTTGCTAAGCGAATACGTGTAAGTTGAAATTCCTTGAATGGTAGCAGCTGGGGAACTTCCCTTTCCGTGCTCCTAGGCAGATAGGGGATTAATCTACCATGAATCAAAGCTGTTTGAGCACATGCAGACAAAAATTTTAAAGTCCCTACCTAGGACAGGCTACATTGCTTGTGCAACTCAGTGTGAAAAGAAAACAAGTCCCTGTTCAAAAATTATTAAGAATTTCAAGAAGGTGACAGCAGAGCGTTAAACCAAATGCAGGCCTTTCTGAACATGGGGCTCGGATAAATACAGTTTTCCTGCCCCTGAGGCTGGGTGTGCACCCTTCTGGATAGACAGATAGCTTCCTTTGAGAGTCATTGCCAAATTCCCTTCCTTACTGGGCTCCAGAACTCTGTGGCACTGTTGCTTTTCTGGGCTTTGGCTCCACCCTCCTGGTCCCAGGGTATTCTTATCCTACCTTGAGTAACATCCTTAGCCTCTTTTCTCTCTTTCTTCTTCCCTTTTTTTAAACTATAGCATTTTGACCCTTTTAGATATGGCCTGTCCAATCTCTGGATTCAAATCCAAGGCCTATTCCAAGATTCGTTCTAAATCCTAAATCCTGCATATATATATATATATGGGTCTCTGAGGATACAAGAGAAAATGAACTCTCTTTCTCCTTCTCCACTCTCACAACTCAGAAATGTTCTGTGACCAAATCTGTGTGTGTATGTGTGTGTGTGTTTGTGTTCCAGGGTGTTCTCTATTTCAATAGATGAGATAATTCAACACTCAGAGATACAAGTATCAAATCTCACAGATTGAGGGCTCAGTCCAACAGGACTGCACCCCCCACACACACACTTGGATAACAGTGGCAAGTCATAGGTTGTTTCCTAAACTTCTGACCAATTGGCTGTAAATCAGGGGTCCTTCTGACCCTATCCTTGGGTTTGATTAATTTACTAGAGTGGTTCACAGAATTCAGGAAGACACATTTGCAGGTTTATTAGAAAGGATATTATAAATATCGTTACAAAGATGAAGAGATGTATGGGGCATGAGGCTTCCTTGTCCTCTCTCAGTGTGTCACCTTCCAGGCATCCCCCCCCCAACATGTTCAGTAACCCAGAAGCTCTCCAAACCCTGACTTTGGGATTTTTATGGAAGTTTCATTACAGAAGCATGACTGATTAAACCATGACTTCTGGTGATCAATTTAACCTCAGCTCCTTTCCCTCCCTGAAGGTTAGAGTGAGATAAAATATCCTTTAATCATGCCTGGGGCTTTCCGGTGACCAGCCCCCATCTTGAACCCACCTGTGGGAGGCAAACTAAGAGTCTATTCATTAGCATTCAAAAAGACATTTATGCTTTGGAGATCCTGTGACTTTTTAAGAAAGTATTTATTTCTTTCTTACATGAGAAACAAGTACCCCCAGTAGAGTCTCAGGTGTGGTCTCCTCAGCCCTTCCAGCCAGGCAGGATTGTGGGTGCCTGCACCTGGTGTGCGGAGATTCACCGGGGAACCTAACCTGCCGTCTTCCACATCGATCCAGCTTTGCTTGAGCAGGGCCATACCACTGTGTCAAGAAAGAATCAAAAAGGAAATGACTTTCACCTCATTCATGTTACCTCTTTGCTGCTGCCCCTTTTCTCTCTTTATATTGTCTTTCTTGCTCTCATTTTTCCAACCCTGTGTGGAGCCTCAATGAGTTGGAGAATCCAAGGGTGGTGGTGAACAAAGGGCCCAGAAGCAAACGTTTAGCTAAAGTGCCATGCATTCCAGTGCCACGGACTTCCTCTAACGCGTGCTCTGAGGGAAGAGGAAATGTTTGACACATTGCTCAGATTGCCTTTGTGGAAACTGCTTTCGTTCTGACGGTTCTTGTCTAGCAACATAACTCAATGACTCACAAAAGAGCCTTTATTCATTGACCCTTTCTTCAGAGGACTCGATGAAGTGACTCACACCTCCATTTACTAGATTTTATGGGGAATGTAGGTGAAATCCTTTCCCTGGGAACAGGAAGTTGAGGGTGGTTTTTGTTTTTTTGTTTTTGGTTTTTGTTTTTTTGAGATATAATAGCAGCATACATATGGTCAATGGCCTGACTTTTCCTATCAGGGATGCTCAAGTTGGATCAGTATTAGTAGAGCAACATTTCTACAGCACGTAGTTTGAGTCTCAGACCTGGTGGCCAGAAAAACACATCAGGCATGTGTGTGTGTGCCCCAAATACGGACAGGTTGGAGGGATGGAGAAGAAATCGTGTAGTGACAATGCCCCACGAGGCAGAGCCTTCCCCTTCTCTCTCTTTCTGCCTCTCTGTCTCTCTCTTGAACACATACATCCTCTGGTTATATATGTATATAATCTCATATTCAATGTCAGATTTTTTTAAAAAATGTTTTGTGTGTGTGCACTTGCTGGAGAGAGACACAGAGAGGGAAAGTGGCTATGCTGCAATCCCTTCACCATTCTCCTCCTGGGATTTTGGATATGCACTTTAACGTGCCCAGTGTGATTTTCAACCTGCCAAGTCCAGGAATCAAACCATAGTCAGCCATGTGGGAATTCAGCACCTTAACTACTATGCCACTTGCCGGCTCCATGACAGACCTATTTTAATAATCCAGATAAAGGAAAGTAAGAGAGGACAAAATGTTTCCTATAATGAATATTAGAAGAGAGGGGCCAGCCAGCGAGCGGTGGCTTAGACATTTGGATTGTACATAGCTAATTACATGGTTGAAGTCCAGATCCAGTGGCTTGAAAAACATGCCGGGAAAGTGTGTGTGAGCCTGCGCACGTGTGCATGAGCGCACACCCAAACTCCCAAAAGGAGGGCAAAATGGAGAAGAAGGGATTTGTAGCATGACCATTCTCCATGGCGTTAGGTGTTCTTACCTTCTCTCTGTTTCTTTCTGTCTCTCTCTGGTGGGCACACATTCTCTGGCAAAAACAAACTAGCTAACAAATAAAAAGCCAAGAAGAAATAAAAGGTGAGACGGTATTGTGAGAGCATTGACAAGAGGCTCGCCAACTGAGTCTTGGGAGCTGCAATTATTGATGCTTCCTATGGAGGAGATTAAGTATCCGCAGTCAATAGGAAGTGAGGGGCGATGGAGTCAACTAGTGTTGGGACGAGTATTTTATGGTATTATGAGACTTAATTGAATCCAAAAGCTCGGTAATTACACCTTGCCAGTACTAACTCCAGGTTGTATGCTTTAATAACATAACTTCTTTTGGAATATATGAAGTTAGTTGTATCATACCTGCTGTGACTAGCCAAATAAGCCAATAATCACCTTGTTGATAGGCAAATGAGCTGGTGGACTCTGGGTCACTTCCTTTCACAATTGACCCCAAGGAAGCTGAGATAACATGTATCTTGGAGTAACAAATATAAGGGCCTTTGAACTGTTATCTGAGACATATCTTGCTGTGACTCTACTCTTTGGGAGTGTCCATTCAATAAGATAGGTGCAACCAGGGGCCCTGATTAGTTAAATTCTTGAACTACATTGTTACCAGCAAATTAAGTCTGGCTGCTTCTACAAGCAGTCAATGAAACAAGAGGTAGAGACTGAAGAATAAGGGAATTTATTTCTGCAACCTGATTACAGGGAGACAGTCCGCAAACACCACCAACATGTCTCAAAAAGCTCAGTGCTCAGTATTTATAGATACAAGATACAAACACTTGCAAATTATCCCTCGCTAAAATCAATCAAAGTCATTTGCTTCCCTTTGAGCCATTATCCTCATTCTTGTTTTTATACAAATACCCATTCCTGGTTTCTCATCTGACCAGGCCTCAAACTGATCTTCCTATGATTTGGTACTTGGTTAGATCCCATCAAAGATCTTTCTTAATTTCAAAATGGCAGTAGTCCTGCTAAACTTCAAGCTGGCCTATTCCACCATGACTAAGAAGATGAAGGCATTCCAGAACCATTCAAGTGTCACCTTGAAGGGACTGGCTAAGTGGAAGATTCCTCCTAAAAATACACAGTTTGCTTGGCCGTTAGTACAGTGTATTCATGTGCCCTTCTTTATTTCCTTTTACAGATGTACTTGCTTCTTGTTTGGCTGTGTATTTGCCTATTCTCTGCTTGTGTGTGTGTTTGAAATAAGCTGATTCATTCAGAATGAATAGCCCTGAGATGCTGTAAGGTGTGTGTCCAACTCATGTGGTTTAAATGCTTTTTCCCTTCAAAATTCATGTGCTGAAACTTAATGCAGTGCAATAGTGTTGGGAGGTAGGGGCTTTTTATTTATTTATTTATTTAGAGGGGTTTTTTTTGTGTTTTTTTTGTGTGTGTGTATGTAGTGGTTTTTTTTTTTTTTTTTTTTTTTTTTTTTTTTTTTTTTTTTTATGGGGGGTGCGCTCCCCCAAAAAAAAAAAACAGAGAGGCAAAAAATGAGAAATCACCCCCAGGAGGGATGGCCACACCACAATCCCTTCCCCTCCATTCTCCTCCCAGGATCTTGGGCACGCACACACAGGCGCCTGGTATGAGTTTAAGCCACTGAGTCCGAGTCTCGAATCATGGGAGTCCAGCAACATAGCCATTACGCTAACTGCTAATCCCAGGAAGCAGGGCCTTTTGAGGGTCTTAGGTCATGACATCTCTGCCCTAAGGAATAGATTAATTCTATAAAAAGGACCTGGCAGAGTGGGTTTGCTCTCTTGCCCTTTGCCTTCCATTGTGAGGGTGTAGTAAGAAGCCACTCACCGCCTGCTAGCATCTTGATCTTCGACTTTTCAGCCTCCAGGACTGTGGGAGAATATCTCTGTTCTTTTTTTTTTTTTTTTGAGACGTTTTTGCTAGAGGGCGCGTGCGCTCGCCAGAAAGACGGAGAGAGACAGAGATAGAAAGTGAGAAATCAACCCCCATGGCGGATGGCCACACCGCAATCCCTTCTCCTCCATTCTTCTCTTGGGATCTTGGGCACGCACGTACACATGCCCGGCGTGAGTTTAAGCTGCCGGGTCCAGGACTTGAACCGCGGTCGACTATGTGGGAGTCCAGCGACATAGCCATTATGCTAACTGCTGGTCCCGATATCTCTGTTCTTTACAAGTCACCCCATCTCAGGTATTCTGTTACAGCAGCACAAAACGAACAGGCAGAGACACCAACTCCTCACACAGATGTACTTAGGCCTCAAGGGGAAGGAAAGATGATGACGGAGCATGGGCCTTCTCCCTTCAGTGTAACTCAGCCATCTCCTGGATGGAGACAGACACAGGAACTATGGTAAAGAAAGGGCAGGGAGGGGAGCTTTGGGAGACAAGGAAACTAAAGGCCAGGAACAGGTGGCTAAGTGCACCTCCTGGGAGTTAGAGCGACAGCATGAGGCAGACTCCCATGAGCAGAGGCTCCAGCCCCACTTGCCTCATTATCCCATGACATAGCACTTAGGACACAAGTTTAAAGATAAAGTTCTTGAGAATTTCAAGCAGCAACTATGGAGCATTATAGTGCAACTTTCTGAGTACACATCCGGTGCAACTACCCTGGCCATACATGTCCACAGTGCTGGCCTGTCCTCTTTGCCTGAAAGGCTCATATTCTTTTTGTTGTTGTTGTTGTTCCTCATTTCTTTCTTTTTAAAACTTAAATGCTTTCTTTAACCTGGCTTTCACATTTAGCCAGCTGACATACTGTTCCCAATGCCTGGACATGTTTACTCCTGCTCCTCACGTTCCTTGGTCTAATTCTGTGTATCTGTGAGGTCTTGATTTCAACATCACTTTCTTCAGGAAACATTCCATGACCTTCTTGTTTAAATTCCTCATCATTTAACCTCCTAGCATGAAGATCAAATGCAGAAGGAAATTCATGTGAAAAGGTCAGTCACACATACGACAAAAAGAGGACTGAACGAACACACAGCTTGAAAACTGGACCACAGACCTTTCCTCAAGAACAACTAGGGCTGCCCCTCAGAGTGCTAGAGACTGGAGTGAAAGCCTTAGTGACTGTGTTGTCATTAACGTGTCACCTTCTTTATGACTGCATTTATCACACAAGTTAGAATTGTCTCTGGTCTACGTTTTATTTACTCGCCATGTGAGCCCTCTCTGGAGGCTAGATTTGTATCCTCATCACTAAATGCAATGTTTGGCATATGCTAATGCTGAGAAAGTATTTGCTGGCTAAATCAATGAATGAAAGAGTTGGAGCTGTATGTTCAGGTCATTGTAGCGAACTAAGAATGAAAATCCTATTTTGTAAAATCAGACTTTCCCCAAATAATGTAATTACTCTCTACAGCAGAGGCTCTTAAGTGGAGTTCTCCAGGGACTCCTTAAGGTGGAAGGATTGACTTAGGGTGGAAAGACTAAAAACCCCAAAGACTGAATGCAAAATTTTGCAAGGACTAGTCTGGAGAGGGAGATGATTGACAGTTTTTAATATTCTCAGGTGTTTCTTGACCTGCCAAAGCTAATGAAACAGTGGTTCTTCAAGTGTGTCTCCAGAGGAATAGCATCAAGTGTCACTGAGAAACTTTATTATTGCAGAAAGGCAAATTCTCGGGCCCCACCTTAGTTGTGCTACATCAGAAACTCTGCGTGAGGGACCAGCAATCTATGTGAAGAAGTCTTTCAGGTGATTCTGTTGCACGCTCAAACTTGAGGGTCACTGAAAAAATTAGAAATAGATTGTTAGATTTCTTTACTAGCTCACAGTGATTTGGAGATGCTAGAAGAGCATTTAACACACATTTCTTTAACCCCTTTAAGGTTAAAGAAAATGAGAAGCCAGCTCAGTGGGCAGGCCTATCGCTTAGAACTCTTGAGTTCACATTGGTGTATGCTGGAAATTAGTTAAACGTTTTTTGTGACTCAATTTCCTTGTCTTTAAAATGAGGATAACAAAATGACTTCCCCAGGTTGTTAGGAAGAAGACATAAAATAGTAGGGGAAAAATCTGAGGTATATATGAATTCCATAAATATTAGTTTCTTTGGCCTCTCCCCTTTTTCTCAAGGTACAGAAATGTAGATTAAAATTCATTTTGGGGACCAGAGTTGGCGCAATGGCTATGTCACTGGACTCTCGTGTAGTTGATCGCGGTTCAAGTCCCAGACCCAGTGGTTTAAACTCATGCCAGGTGTGTGTGCGTGCGTGCCCAAAATCCCAAGAGGAGAATGGAGGAGAAGGAAATGTGGCATGGCCATCCCCCCTGGGGGTGATTTCTCACTTTCTGTCTCTCTATTTCTGTCTGTCTTTCTGGCAAGTGCACGTGCCCTATAGCAAAAACCTTTTTTTAAAAAAAAAATCATTTTGTATTTCTAGATCCAGCAAATGTACTAGTACAGCGCTAACAAATTTTGCTGGAAAATAAAGCATCTTCTTTCATTGCAACTGTCTAGATAATCTACTTAGCATCTAAGTCTAGGAATTCAGAAATGTTCAGATGTACATCTCTTCCTTTGCAATACTCTGGGTTATGCCAACTGTTATTTTCTTATTCACTTTCCCTTCAGTGGTTCAGAGATTATCCTAATATTTATGTTTGCAAAATCCTATCCCTGGGCCTGAATTTTCTCCCAAGTTTTAGTGGCATAGATCCAAACAGCTTGACAAGCATGTCCTTGTGGAGGCCCCACCAATATCTTGTTGGGCTGTCCGGGGTTTGTTTACTCATCCAGTAAATATGCATGGGTGCCACGAGGCGCCAAACCCTGAGCCGGGCCCACGATCTTCAGCTACCTTGGAAACAGTTGGCCGGCTGTGGTAACGCAGTGTTCCAAGATGCTGAAGTTCATGGGAAAGTCCCAGGTTTAGGTTCCCAAGGTCTCCATGCACATGCTGGGTTCTCTCTGCATATGCTGGGTACATATGTGTACTCATGATCCTGCTGGCTGAGACTGGGGTGGGTTATGGTGTGAAGACCCTTTGGCATCTCTCTCTTACATTAAATAAATCAATACATGACAAATGTAAGAAAAATTAGAAACCGTTTGATCTGGGTTCAGGGGATAAGACATTGTGCAATGATGCCATGGTACAAAATGTGCTAGAGACACGTCTGGGAACAGGCCAGTGGCTTCCCCAGAACTAGAAGAAAGCAGATGAGAGAAGATGAAAAAAGCCATGCCCAACCTGTTTGGGTCAAGGGAGCTGCCTGGGCACTGGTATCTGCAAGTACTCCAGGAATTCCTGGCCTCCGCTCTCTGTTGTGTAGGCGGAAAGTGCAGCAACCACATCCTGGTGGCAGCTTAGGAAAACCAAGTGAGAGAGGAGAGAGCACTCCATCCAGGCAGAGCTGGCAAGGGCACTGGCCTCCTCCAGGACCCGGCTCTCATGAAATGAAGGAAGCACAACACAGAGTCCAGGCCACCTCTGGGCCACACAGGCTTGCTTGGGAAGGAAGCCAAGTTAAGGGGAGATTTTGTGGCCTGACTTTCCCCATGGTTCTGTGTCCACCTGGGCCTTGTGATATCCAGGACTTTGGGTTAGGTACACGTTATAAGATGGGTCAGGAGTGGCAGAAATGCCTGCAAGGCAACCCGGAGGAGGTGGCAACCCAACCATACTGCAGACACCAAGCTATTGTGGAGAATTAATAAAAGAATGAACAGAATGGCTATGTAAATAAACAGATTTAATGCCAGGGCAGTTCTTGAAAGCAAATTCCTTTTTCTGAGTCTGCTCAGAAATCACCATTCTGTGGTCACTTGCTGATATGGTGCTTTGAAGAAAACATGGCCTTGGGGTCAGACATACCCAAAGTCAATCCCAGCCCTGATGAACAGGAGCTGGGTGACTTGAACAAGTCATTTATCCTCCCTGGGCCTCCGTGTCCTAATCTGTAAACTGGAGGGGTTGAGGGTAGGGA
>NW_006203897.1:1501561-1511307 GCF_000334495.1 Tupaia belangeri chinensis
GGGAAAGACTGAGTTAGAATTCATGTGCGAAGAACCACATTCCCGGTACATAGTAAATATTTAACAAATGGTTACTATGAGTAGCAGTAGTAAGAAATCTGAGTGAGCTCTGCTCTCTACCTTTTCTTCTCACTCTTGTCTCATCACTAGACAAGTCCTTCAGAAGCTCCCTTCCCTTGGCTGCTCCCCTCTCCCTTTCCTTTCCTGTTCATTAGGCCCTTCTCTCCATCTTCACAAGTGACATATGGCAATGGCAGTTGTGGGTTTCTTTGTCTCCCCCATTTCAATCCACTCTACCCAGAGAAGATGCCTCTTTGTTGACAAAGCTGGCTCAGCTCAGCAGCAAGACCTTTTCCACCCCAAACTCTCCTGCATATGGCTTACACATTTCTTGTGATGCTGTCCACATTTTTCTGGCATTGTGTGACTGAGCATCATCAACTCTGCTGAATCACAGTCACCATGAGAGCAGAGACCAGACCATTAAGATGGCTTCTCATTCATCACCAGCAGATGGCCATGCGTATGTGGGTGTTCATTGAGTATTGAGTGTGAAGTTCAGGAAATGCTACCCTAAAAATGCTGCTCTGGGATGCTGGCTACTTCTGATTGATGACACTTGGAGCACAGCAGATGCAGGGAGAGTTCTCTCTGGACTTCCCTCATTTGCTTAAAGACAGATCCTCTAACAGGAACTCAGTTGTCAAGAACCTCTTCCTGAGAATCTCACCAACTTGGGAAGATTAACTCCTAGCAAAAGATTAACTTCCAACTCATTAGTGAAGGCTGAAGTTCAAACCTATGCCCAGACAGATTTTGCCACAGACTCTGCCATCTACTCTTCTGAGGGTTCATCTATCTTTCTCAAAAGTTCATGTACTGTCCCCTAAGTTGCCTATGTCTCCCTACCCCTTTTCCTTATGAAGCTTCTAGTTCTCACTGGGTTTGAAGTATTCGTTTTCTTTCATCTGGTGCCCCCATGCACATAATGCATTTGTCTACCTTTTCTCCTATTAATCTACCTGCTGTCTGTTTATTTAATAGGCTCTGGTCAAACCCTCTGAGGGTGAGGGGAATGTTTTCTTTCCCAACAACCAGTCCATAATGTGTTAACCAATGAATGAAAGTACTTTTACCCTGCATGGTTCCTCATACTAATTCACCAAGAGGGGAGGGAATAAAGGTGATCTAAGCCAGTTTCCTATGGACCATGTCCCCAAATAGCATGTATTTAGCACTAACTTAGCATGTCAGTCTTATAAGCAGGCACCAAAACCACATATTGTGGTTTTCAGTTTCTTGGGATTTACAAGATAAAAAGGAACCTGATGCCACATTCCAGGGCTCTTACAAGTCAAATTCCAATACTACAAACTCTAAAAGATCATAAACTACATCATAACAAAGATTATTTCTAATAAGGAAGTCTGGCTGGCTAGGCTCTTGGTTTGTCAAATAGACACTTTGTTATAATCTGATTTCGCTGTGGTATTACTAGCAAATTTCGTAAATCCAAGTATGTTGTTGGCAGGGAAGATAGATGGAATCGCTGAGAAAGCCATAGGGTGAAAAATATAAACTAGAGCTTAAGAAAAAATGTAGAAAGGAAATGAGGAAAGGATAGGCAAAACAGGGAATTCAGTGAACTTTCTGTGAAATAGTGTTTTATTTCTCTTGTCTCGGAGGTCTTTTTCCCTCTTGATGCCTTTCTTTATAGAGGTCTTCATAGACTGTAAAGATGACAGGGTAATCAGAAACCTAGGAAGCAGGTAGACCAGCTGAGGAAATGTTTGGACATACTCCTGTTGTGAAGTTATCCCTATTATGAAGAACTTGAAAATATTCTGCAGAAGGATTTACATTAGAAAATGCATTTCCTTTCCTTCCAATCTCTGCTATTCTCCATCTCAGCTAACGTCAGTCTCTACTAATCTCAGCCTCTACTAATGATTCCCTTCATCCAAATCATAATTCATGATTGGCCAATAGTAGTTACTCAATAAAATATGTTCAAACTGACTACACTCACTTCAGTGCAAATTTTGGCCACATCAGTTTGTGTTTTAAATACTCAAAAACAGTATTAGCATTACTTTCAAGATTCTGTTGCTACATAATCCAAGGATCAAGCTCTGTGGGATTCAAAGTGATCGTGTCAGCGACCAGATCAACAGCTTTATGATGATGGAGTTCCATTAGGTTTATTGTGTGTCTTTAGACACCCTGCTACATGTCTGCAAGAGAGAAACATGGGACCAGCCAGTGGTATGGTGGTTAAGGCAGTTGGAGCCCACATGACTAACAACACAGCTGGAATTCGAGACCTGGTGGTTTGAGAAACATGCTGGATGTGTGTGCCCAGAATCCCAAAAGGAGAATGAAGGAAAAGGGATTGTTGTGTGGCTATCCCCTGGGGGTCATTTTCTCACTTTCTGCCTCTCTGTCTCTTATTGATGAGTGTAAGAACCTTATGGTGGATTTAAAAGGGGGGGCAGTCAGGTGGTATGGTGATTAAGGGAGCTGCAATTTGAGTCCCAGACCTGGCATCTTACTTTCTCTCTCTTACTCTGTCCTTCTCTGGTCAAATTAAAAATAAATAAATACGTAAAAATTTAAATAAAAGAGAGAGAAAGAGAGAGAGAGAAATATCAGCAGATGAAATGTCACTCATTTTACTTTACTAGAAAAAGAAGAAGAAAAAGGAAAAGTTCATCATGCCTAGGGCTTAAGTAACAGACAAGAAAATAGTAATGCGAGTGGACCATTGGGATTGATATTTTGCTGGGGCACAGACAGAAACACATTACAGGTAATAAATGCAGCTAGGGGGCTGACTCTATAGGAAATAGCAACCAACAGGATATAATGGACCATAAACAGTGGATTGCTTTTGTGATTACGAAAATGTAGATTAATCACAAAGACTCATGTTCCAAAGGTCAGTTAAAGCTTCATGGGTAGAGACACAAATCCAACAACGTGCCTAAGACGGTGGTATATGCTTCCCATGTTAAGAGGATAGTTAGGGTGGGGATTTAGGTAAGTATATTTCAAACATATTAAACTGCAACCTCTGTTGGAACACACATTTCTTTAACAGTTCCATACTGGATACTTATGCCACACCACATTTCTTTCTCTTTTCTTTGGAGAGGTTTTTCCTATAGGGCATGTTCACTCACCAGAAAGACAGAGAGAGACAGAAAGCAAACCCCCCCCCCACCTCCCCCCTGGAAATCACTCCCTGCCCGCTGGGGGGATGGCCATGCTGCAATCCCTTCTCCATTCTCCTCTCGGGATCTTGGGCACGCACGCACATGCACCTGGTGTGAGTTTAAGCCACCAGGTTCGGGATTTCAACCACGGTCAACTACATGGGAGTCCAGCGACATAACCATTATACCAACTGCTGCTCCAACCACATCATCTGAAACTCATCGGTGATTCTTGTTAAATGTTTCATGAAGGAAATCGTATTTAGCACAAGATGCTGCTCTTGAGGACTTTGCATACCGCTGGAAAACACCACGTTTCCTCAGGAGAGCAGGTTCCAATTGTGGAGGCTTTGGAAGTCACCAGGTTTTTGGCCACAGAAAAGCTCTTCGTGAGCACCTGGGGATTCTATGGGACGAGTGAGAGCCCCGGGGAGCACAAGAAAATTAGAATCTGACCCAGTGCAATAATCACTCTGGGGGCCTTTGTTGTTTATTTTCTCACATTCCTCCTGTCCACCACCTCGTAACTCATTTTCTTCCCCCTTCTCTGACACTCTAACACAAAGCAGAACCTGCAGAATGAATGGAAGGTTACAAATGAAACAGGCTGGAGAGGTACAGGGAATGAGCCCTTGGCTAGGTTGAAGGGTCAAAGTGGCAGCAGCAGCCTTTCTTTCTGCCAAGACGTGGGACAGCTGAGAGGGGATTAATAACAGTCCCAAGGGCTCACAATGGGGCAGGAGGAGCGTTTGCCCATAGGGGAGGGGATGAGAAGAGAAGGTTTATATTCCAAAAGGAGTTAGAGTGGACCAAGGGTAAGTTCTCCAATTTTCTGAAGTGTTTGACAAAGATGGTGACAGGTTCCAGAAGTGATGAGACAGCCTTATCTGTCTGAGGATATCCAGGTGATCATTTGGAGATGGAACGTATGTTAAGTACTCCCTTTCCCCTTACACACACACACACACAGAATAATCCTTACTGCCATCCTCTCTCCGCTGATTTCACCACTATTGCATACTGCCTTATGAAAAGGCACAAGATTACTTTCTGGAAAAAATACTTTGAAAACATTTAACTTCCTAATTCTTGTTTCATCATTATAAACTTTATTTCTTCGGATTTTTATAAGTTCTTACTCAAAATTTAAGTACCTCTAGGCCAGAGGTAGGGCCCATCAGTAAGACTAAATGATGCTTGCTTGTCCTAGGAATCTTTGGTTCTGAATTATTTTGACACTTTGAACAGCCTCCCCTGGCCTCGCCTTGTCCAGGGCCCCAAGTCAGCTCAGCTGGTTGCCCTGCGCTGTCTATTCAGGCTCTAGCAATGCCTGGTTTGGCTCAGGATAGGTATAAACATTTGTTTTGAACTTTGACCTTCTCTTTCACCCTTTGGTCTTTGTTTCAAAGGAGAGGCTGAGCCCTTTCCAGCTGCTGAAGAAGCCACCTCACTTCTGTGCTTCTGAGGGGTCCTAACAACCCATCTCTGGTGCTTCCTTTTGCCTGTGTGAACATTGACTCCAATTGTTCTCCCAGTCCATCCTCTGCTCTCTAGACTTGTCACTCAGATGGCTGCAAATGGAGAACATCCCATGTACTTAGTGGTCTGGTTCATCTCCGGGATGCCAAAATGCTGCTCATGGTCAGTGGACCTTCCTCAGTCTAGACCTTACCAGCCTGCCCATACATTTTCTCTGTACAGTCCAGCTCGTCTCTGTAGGGTTTTTCAATCACACAGCCCTTTGGGATTTGAACTCAGCCCTCTTAAATGAGCAGGTAACTTACATAAGGTACCTGGAGTAATCAAATACAGAGAGACAGAAAATAGAATGGTCATTGCCAAGGAGGAAAATGGAAAGTTGTTAATATGCATGGAGTTTCGGTTTTATAAGATGAAAAAAATTCTGGAGATTTGTTTCATAACAATGCAAATATACTTAACACTACTGAATTGTATATTTTTATCAATGGTCAAGATGGTAAGTTTTTTTCAAGCTTCTTTCTTTCTTCCATAAGCAAGAGAAAACACGAGAGACAAAGAGACAACACCCCCAAAAGGGTCTTAACACCAGAGTCCACACCCCAGCTTCTCATGGGCATGAGAGTGCCTGGCATATTGAGAGGTTTGAAGATGCAAACCCAGAACCTTCCCTCATGGGCCAGACTTGCAGAATGCTGCACTTTATTGCTTTACTAACACCCTCCCAAGATGGAAAATTTTATGTTGTATGTTTTTTGCCACAATTTTTAAAAAATGCAGATGAGGAGTGAACCTGTTCAGCCCAGAGCACGTTCTCTTCTTCTCTGCCTGCCTGCCCACATGAGTTCATGGTGCTGTGTTTCCTTCCATGTAGGCCTGGCATTTGGTAATAAGACCCTTTGACCTGTCATTTGTTCATGGAATAAATAGAGTTCATTTTCCTACAGTCTCCATGAGGAAACAGTTCACCTCTAAAGTCACTCCACAGATGCCTTCATCCGTAGCAGTCTTTGGCAACCTATCTTGTCAATCTTGCAAATAACTTTCAAATTCCAAATGCAATGGTCGCTTTTCTGGCTGGCTGGCTGTCTCTACTTCTCTTTTACACAGTCAGCCTCCTTCTTGAAGTCCTCTGTTCTCTTGGATTAAAAACCAACCCCAGTGTCATGGTTTCCTCTAAACTCACTAAACATGTGGATCCTTTGCGGGCTCCATTTCTTCTCAATGACAGGATAAAAGTGTAGCCAGGGCTCAGTCCTCGACCTCTTTTCTCTGTGTTTCCTCCCTAGGTCATTTCATCTACCCCTTGGATTTACGCAGGAATCAATAGGATGACTCCCAGATCAGGACTTTCTCCTCAGCTCCACAATTACACCTCCGCCTGCCTCCTTGACCACTCCACTTGGATGTCTGTAGCAGCTCTTTGAGAATTTTCAATTCATCGAGGCGTTAACATGACATTGTTTCATGTTTTTCATAACTGCTCTGTTTATGCCATCCTTGATAGTCAAGAATCTTGGAATAGTTTGATTCAATTCCACAGTGTACAGATTATTAAAGCAGTCTTACTATAGATTTTAAAGTTTCCTGTTGTTTATATTTAAATATTATCTCAATGACTGATTGTCTGGGACACAAAAGGTAAAAAAAATGGGCCTGAAACATCTTGGAACACCAGAAAGCAAGGAATCAATCAAGGAATCCTAGAGCCAGGCCAAAAGCACTCAGGAGCCAACTTGAATTGTCTCTGTCTAAAAATGGAAACGTTTGAACAGAGTAACAGTGGTGGATTTAAACACATCAAAATTATTAAATCCATAAGTTCATAATAAAACCACAAAATAACTCAACTCATTTTTCATCCTTTGAGGATGCTAGGGGAACAACACATTAGTTTGACAACTTGTATTTTAAATAAAGAAAGGAAATAAATGTTCCTAGTGTGAAATGAACCTTAGGGTAAGCAAGTAGTCGATGAGGGAAATTTCTCTTCATAGAAATATTCCAACTAGTAAATGAAGAAAGATGGAGTTCAAATATATTTCCGGAGCCCAATAAAATCAGTGCTCTTGGCAATGATTATTAATGACGGCTAAAAATACAGCAATATAGAGAACGTGCACAGGGTAAATGCTTTATGACTTTGAATTTGCCAAAGATTTCCTGGGTATGACATCAAAAGGAAAGACAACAAAAGTAAAAGTAGGTAAACGAGACTACGGCAACATTTAAAACTTCTGTGCATCGAAAGACATGATCAATAGGATGAAAAGATTACCTACACAGTGGGCAAATACATTTAGAATCCAAAAAGGGGTTAGTATCCAGAATATATAAAGAATTATGACTCAACAATAGCAAAAAAAAAAAGTCCAATTAAAAAAATGGGCAAATGGCTTAAGTGGACATTTCTCCAAAGATGATACAGAAAATAACAAGTATTGGTGAAAATATAGAGGAACTGGAACTTGGCACATCATTGGTGGGATTGTAAAATGGTGCAGCCACTGTGGAAAACAGTGTGGAATTTCCACCAAGAAAATTAGAGATAGAATTACCGGGAACCAGCAGTTAGCGTAATGGCTATGTCACTGGACTTCCATGTAGTCGACCGCAGTTCACGTCCCCGACCTGGTGACTTAAAACTCACGCCGGGCGCGTGTGCGTGCATGCCCAAGATCCTGAGAGGAGAATGGAGGAGAAGGGATTGCGGGGTGATCATCCCCCCGGAGGGGTGATTTCTCACTTTCTGTCTCTCTGTCTCTCTCTGTCTGGCAAGTGCATGCGCCCTATAGCAAAAACCTCTCCAAGAAAAAAGAAAAAAGAAAAAAAGAATTACCGTATGATCCAGCAATTTTGGGTAACACACAAAATAATCAAAAGCAGAATTTTGAAAGGATGTTTGCACACATATGATCACAGTCACACTATTCACAATAGCCAAAAGGTGGAAACAACCCAAATGCCCATTGATTAACAGATAAATGAATAAACAAAATGTGGCTTATACACACGTGGAATATTATTCAGCCTTTAAAAGGGAGGAAATCCTGATACATGCTACAACATGTATGGACCTAGAGGACATTGTGGTAGGTGAAATAAGCTAGTCACCATAAAGCAAACCCGGAGTGATTCCATTTACATGAGGTACATAGATGAATCAAATTCATGGAGACACAAAGTAGAATGTTGGTTGCCAGGGGGTAGAAGGTGGAGATGCAGAGCAGCTGTTTAATAGGTACAAAGTTAAAACAAAACAAAACAAAACAAAGCCCTCAACTCATTTTGCAACATGTTTTTCATGTTTGGCCTGTGGGTGGATGGTGCTGATAGCTGCATAACTACATGAACATAGTTAATGCCACAGGATTGTGTATGCATGTTCAAAATCCCAAAAGGAAAGGTGGAGGAGAGGGGATTGTGGCATGACCATTCCCCATGGAGGGAGTTCTTTCTCACTTTCCCTTCCTCTCTCTCTGTCTCTCTTCAGCAAGTATACTCACCCTCAAGCAAAATTAAAAAAAAAAAAAAATAATAATAATAATAATAAAGAAAAGAAAAAAATGGTTAAGGTGGCACATTGTACACATGTGGTTTTATTTTTGACCACAATCAAAGAGAGAGAGAAACTGGACATTCTTCCTGAGGAAGAACATATCAACACCTATAAGATAGTCTTGCCAGAGAAAAATCAAACCAATTTTAACCTGCTCAAGCTTCTGGATCTAACTACCAATTTGCGGAAAATGTGGGACAAAGGAACATGTTAAACAAGGTCACGCGGAAGCAATCAGCAAAATCCAGGCTGTGGTAAACTCTACCGGAAAATCAACCAAGTTCCTTTAATAAATAATTGCAAGAAAAATAAATGAAAAGATGGAGAAAAACTTAGATTAAAAGAGTCTTAAAAAACAAAAACAAGTTGCAGTGTATGGAACTTATTTGGAAATTTATTTGAACAAACCATAAAAAATTATGACATGGGAGCCAGCAGTTGGCATAATGGCTGTTGCTGGCCTCCTATGTAGTCGGCCATGGTTTGAGTCCTGGACCTAGTGGCTTAAACTCACACTAGGTGTGTGTGCATGCGTGCCCAAGATCCCGAGAGGAGAATGGAGGAGAAGGGATTGCAGCATGGCCATCCCCCCTGGGGGGAGATTTCTTGCTTTCTATCTCTCTGTCTCTCTGTCTTTCTGGTGAGCGTGTATACCTTATAGCAAAAGCCTCTCAAAAATTATGAGATAATCAGGGAATATTTGACAATACTCAATGATCAAATGGCTTAAAAGTCCTTATCTTTTGGATACATATATTAAAATACTTATGGGTTAAATAGCATGACAGCTGAGATTAAAAATAATTTAGGGTGGGAAGTTGGAGGGTATGGATATAACAATATTGGCCATGAGTCGGCTATTACTAATGGGAATTACTACTCCATTCTATTTTTTATACACATAAGTTTTTTGGAAAAGTTATTTATTTTCCACATGATAGAGGGAGAGAGAGACAAAGAGACAGTACCCACCAACAGGGTCTTGACTCTGCAATATACCCTCAGCCTCAGCCCGGCCTGGATCATAGGCACCCTATGCACTTGGGGAGCTCTCTGGACCCAAACACTGCCTTGCAGAGCATGGAGTTTACCTCTGTGCCAACACCTGGCCCTTTGCTGTGTTTTCTATTTTTCTTTTTAAGGTTTTTGCCAGAGGGCTTATGCACTCACAGGAGAGAGTCAGAGGGGGGAAAGAGAAAGAGGGAAAGTGAGAAATCATCTCCAGTGGGGATAGCCATGCGCAATCCCTTCTCTCCATTCTTCTCTCAGGATTTTGACCATGCATACATGTGCTTCTGGCATGATTTTCAAACCACTGGTCCAGGACAGGAACTGCAGTCAGCCATGTAAGAATCCACACCGTGCACCCCAGGACCCGCGCCGAGAGAGGTGACTGTGGGCGGAGGGGCCCTGCGCTGGCCCACCCGGCCCCGGTTGTGGTCCCCACCATCCCCGGGACCCGTGCCTAACGAGGCGGCGGCAGGCGGCGGGCC
>NW_006203897.1:1512375-1549277 GCF_000334495.1 Tupaia belangeri chinensis
AGGAAGGTATGGAGGGCAACCATGGATGCCAGGGACAATGGGGGAGGAAGATGGGACATAGCAGAGGGTGGGGGATGGGGAATCAGGGATGGCAAGACAAAGGGCAAGGTATGCAGGACGTAAGAATTGGAAAATTATTTGCTGAGAACATGTATGTGGATGTGCTTGATTGAGCCAATGCACAGTGAATTTTGGATGGAAAATTCATTTGTGTGTTGTGATGGTGTAAAAGTGAATTAATAATAAATAAATAAATAAATAAAATAAATAAAAAAGAATCCATACCGTGCCACCTGCTGGCTTCCTCCTGTATTCTATTTTTATGTTTGAAATATTCCATAATAAAAGGGTTTTTTTTTTAAGTATTAACCTTTTGTTCTACTTAATGTTCCTTCTTCTTCCCACAGCAGCTTAGCATAGGGAATGGAGATTTGGTCCGGCACACTTTCCGTCTCCCTCACCCCTGTACCTGCTCTGCTGGGTGCGGCAGGGGGGTGGAGCAGGAGGTGGGGCAAAGCATTTGGCACAGTGCCTCCCTAGGCTTCCTGGGACCGAGGAGGCAGCTCCTCTCTCTTAATGGCTGTAGCTTCCTTAAATAGTTTTGACTTTTGCAAGACAGGGTCTGCATATCAGATCTCTCTTGGAACTCATCTGTGGATTTTAAAAAATAATCCATCAGGTGACTTTTTCCACTGGGCATTTATTTTCCTGGCATGAAGATCTGGTGCTGACTTGTGTGAGCTTTTGTTGCCCACCCACAGCCCCCACTACAGCTTGTAGAGGTGCGTGTCCCTGCCTGCAGGACCGCCACCTGGGGTGCAGTACCTGAAGACAGCTTCAGTCCAGCCCCCTTTTGAGCTGTCTGCAAAACTCACAGGAAATTCATGTTGTTTCTGTGTCAAACCGAGGGCAGGCTACCCAAGTGACCTGCTCTCTTGGCTCTCTCTCTGACATTTTTTTCCGTAACTGGGTGACATCAGATAAAGTCTGGACAGTTTTTAGACAAAAGAGGATCAGAACTGAGGTTGGGCACACCTGCTTTTTAAAAGCAAATGATTAGGTAGGAGTCTATAAATAGCTTATTATTATTTTTAAAGAGCTCCCTGTAAAATATAGCTAGACTGAGGGTACAATGAAATTTTATTAGCTCAAGTATTCCAAATAGGGAGGGTCTGGATTTCATGTGTTTTATAAAAGGTACAACTGAAATAAGCTTGTTTCTAATTTCATTTTTGCAATTTCTAAATGTTTTATAAAAGAATCTCTGATAATTCATATTTCAAACTATTTTAGGTTTATCTTATAGATAAAAATAACTATAATATTGCCCTGGAACATAAAGTTAATATAAGACTATCAATGTGAATAGACAGCCCTCAGAATGGGAAAATATTTTTGTAAACTATGCATCAGATAAGGGACTGATAACCAGAATTCACAAGGAACTCAAGCAGCTGTTCCAGAAAAAGACAATCAATTCTATTAAAAGATGGGAGAATGAGTTGAAAAAAACCACTCTCTAAAGATGACATACAAATAGCTAAAAGGCATATGAAAAAATGCTCAACATCACTCATTGTAAGAGAAATGCAGATCAAAATAACAATGAGATACCACCTAATCCCAGTCAGAATGTCTAAGATTAAAAAACAAAAACAAAAACAAAGAGGTAAGTGCTGGCGGGGTGTGGTGAAAGGGGAACTCTCTTACACTGCTGGTGGGAATGTAAATTGGTCCAACCACTGTGGAGAACAATTTGGAGGTTCCTCAAAAATCTACAAATAGAACTACCATATGATCCAGCAATCCCACTCCTTGGTATTTACCTGAAAGACAGAAGAATACTTAATCTAAAAAGTGCTTGCACATCGATGTTTATTGCAGCACTATTCACAACTGCTAAGTCATGGAAACAATCCAAATGCCACAAACATATGAATGGATAGAAAAACTGTGGCACATATACTTAATGGAATACTATTCAGCCATAAAAAAAACCCTGGCTTTTGGGAACCAGCAGTTAGCGTAATGGCTATGTCGCTGGATTCCCACGTCGTTGACCGCGGTTCGTGTCCCAGACCCGGTGGCTTAGAACTCACGCAGGGCGCGTGTGTGTGTGCCCAAGATCCCAAGAGGAGAATGGAGGAGAAGGGATTGCGGTGTGACCATCCCCCCTGGGGGGTGATTTCTCGCTTTCTGTCTCTATGTCTCTCCCTGTCTGTCTGGCGAGTGCATGCACCTTATAGTGAAAACCTCTAAAAAAAAAAAAACAAAAAAAAAAAAAAAAAAAAAAACCGGGCTTTTTACGAAAAAAGGAAGAGGGGAGAGATAGGGAGGCAAAGCATTAACAGCACAAAGAGGTGTGGTATCATCTGTTGAAGATGTTTTGTAGTTTTATCAACTGTACTAGGGAGAAATGTTCACCTGTTGAAATATCCATTTTGTAAGACAACTAATAATGTGATAGAATGTATAAAAGAGAATGAAATGAAATGAATGAATGAATGAATTATTAAAAATAAGAATATATATATATATATAAGCTATCAATGCAATACTTTAATGAAATTTCCCACTATGAAAGTGTATTTCCTAGCACAAAGTAAATGCACTGCATAGAAGAATCAAGAGATACATACAAAGGGCCATCTGTAGCCTAGTGATTAAGGAAGCTGAATCCTTCATGACTGATCACAGTTTGAATTTTGGGCCCACTGACTTGAAAAACACACCAGGCAAGTGCACATGCCCATGTGACCAAAATCCTGACAGAATGGAGAAGTAGAGAAGAGATTACTGCATGACCATGCCTCATGGAGGGTTACTTTTTTTCTTTCTCTGACTGGCACACACAACCTCTGGCGATTAAAAAAAAAAAAAAAAGAAAGAGAGCAAGCAGGTGGTGTGGAGGTTAGGGTGGCTGGGTCTCACATGGCTGACTCTGTGGTTCGAGTTCAGGACCTGATGGCTTAAAAATCATGCTGAGTGTGTGGGTGTGTATACTCAAAATCCTGGGAGGAGAATGGAGAAGAGATTTTGATCTGGCCATACCCGGGGGAAGTTCGTTCTCACTTTCTCTTTGTCTCTCTCCAGTGAGTGTGTGTGCCCTATGGCAAGCTAAACAACAGCAACAAACACATATTGTATAGTGCAGCAAAGAAGATAATGGCATTTATTTGCACAGGCACAATGCTAAGTACTCTTTAAATGGGGGATCTTCAAAAAGTTCATGGAAAAAAATCTTATGGGGCCAGTAGGTGGCATGGTGGTTAAGGTGCTGGATTTCCACAGGCCGACTATGGTTCAAGTCTCAGACCTAACAGCTTGCTCTCTCACTTTCTCTCTCTCTTGCTTGCCTTCTCACATCAAAATTAAGAAAAAAATAATAACAGATAAAATTAAATAATAAATATTTTTAAAAAAAATAAATATTATGAGATCTATGCACGGATTTCAAACATTTTGCACCAAAGTAAACCTGTACTTTAATTCTATTTTTACAAAAACTGTTTGAAGTCCCTCCTCTGTTACTTCATATAATCTAATAATCATGATTTGCATTATTATTCTATTCCCATTTAGAGATGAGGCCACCAAAGCTCAGAAAGTTTACTTTGGTAAAATAAAAAACTAAGATTCAACTCTAGTTCCATCTGATTCTAATGTTGTGTTTCCTTTTTTTCTCCCCTGGAAGGTTTTTAAAATGAATTAAATGTTCATGATAGAGAATGAATGTGCATGCACAAAGGTGGGGTAAGCAGCCCCCAGCAGGATCTAGTTCTCCCATCGTCCATTTCCCCTGGCTCTCCAGCTCATCAGGATCTTGGACCTGTGTGTGTGGGTCCCACCTATTTTTGGCCAATCCTGGGATCTGAACCTGTGGTCAGCCAGGAGGCTCTCAGCACTCTAGTCTGGCAGTCTAAGTGTGCAACAAAGGTTGGGCCTAATGTGAAGTTCTTAACCTTTATGTACTGCCTATAGTAAAACACTAAAAATACTTACCTGGTTAGGAGATAGGTAGCTAAAGAGATAAAGATATAGATAAGATAAAGATAAAGATAAGATATAGATATGGAAGTTAAAAAAAATCATTGACCTTCTGAGTAAAATATAGAAATTGTGGAAAACTTAGTGTATACAGTTATTAAATCTTTACTTTTTTCGAAGAGAGAGATTTTTGCTATAGGGCACATGCACTTGCCAGGGACACAGAGAGAGATAGAGAGAGGAAGTGAAAAATCATCCCCCAGGAAAGAGGCACTCGTACACATGTGCATGCTGTGAGTTTCAAGTTGCCCAGTCCAGAACTCAAACAGCAGCAGGCCACGTGGGTGTCCAGTGCCTAACCACCACGTCACCTACTGGACCCAATCCTTACATATTTAATACTGCTTCTAATGTGTCATAGAAATCACTTCTCCAATGTTCATTAGACCTGAATTGAAAGAGTGAAAAATGTGATGGTGCTGCTCATGTATACCATGTTATCAGTTTACCAGCGATGCAAACAGATTTACTTTTGTGGAATTTAAAAACAAAACAAAACAAACCAACCAACAAACAAGCAGCAAAAACTACTGATATAGGCCTAGACCTTAAAAAGAAAAGCAAATACACAAACAAAAAATTTAGCCAGTTGTAAAAAATCACAACAACAACAAAAAGTTGGAGCCAGTTGGTGGCATGGTGGTTAAAGTGCGAGATTCCCACATAGCTGGCCGTAGTGCTAGCCCTGGACCTTGTGACTTAAAATCACATCAGGAGCATGTGCGTGCATACCTAAAACCCCAGGAGAAGAATGGAGAAGAGATTGTGGTGCAGCCATCCCCCTTGAAGGGGGATGTCTCTGTCTCTTTCCAGGGAGTGCATGTTCCCTATGGCAAAAAACCTTAAAAAGTTTTTGCTAGAGGGTGTGTGTGCTTGCCAGAGAGAGAAAGTGAGAAAGCACTCACCATGGGGAGTGGTCATGCCACAGTCCCTTCTCCGTTTCTCCTTTTGGGTTTTTGGACATGCACACATAGACATAAATACAATGGTAGCACTGTTACCTAGTAGTTAAGGGAGCCAGATCCCAAATAGCTAACTGTGATTTGAATCCTGATCCAAGTGACTTGAAAAACACGCTGGGCACATGTATATACATATTCAGAATCCTGACAGGATGGAGAGATACAGGAAAAAGGGTGGGGCTGACCATGCACCACTGGGAAGAGAGGTGCTTTCTTTCTCTCCATCTCTCTCTCTCTCTGCTACGTGAATATTTCCTCTGGGAATTAAAAAAAGGGTGAGGGAGCTTCAGATGTTTCAAAAATGAATAAATTTAGAACTGCTTTAAGGTTGGGCTACATAAATAAGGCTTTATTTCATCCTGAATTTCAGAGTCACAAATGTTAAAACAGCATTTTTTGATTTTGCAAGTTTTGGTAGTCTATCAAAGAGAAGGCTACTGGAGATACAAAAGATTGATCCCCTCCAAAGCAAAAAAGAAGCATAATAAAAAGCATAAAGAAAGTCATAAAATGGGAGAAGAGGATATACTATTAAGAGAACTACCAAAGTTGGGTCAGCCACATAGCTCAGAGGTTAGACACTGTGCAGAGGAAACAGGATCCCACATGGCTGACCAGGGTTGAAGTTTCAGCTCTGTCGGCTTAAAAAACATGCCAAGCAGTGCATATACCCAGGATCCTAATGGAGTAAAGATTCAGAAGAAACAAGAATGCAACGTGATAATGTCCCTTTTTCTGGGTTTTTTTTCCTCTTTCTCTCTCTCCTGTGCCTCTGTGTGTGTGCACATGTGTGTATACCCTCTGACATACTAAAAAAAAAAAAAAAGTACTATTAAAGTAAGTCTTTAATATACAGTCTATTGTTGGCCGTTAATATATACTCCAGGGTCAGAATCTACTTTAATAATTGTGTTAGTACTTGAATAAAAGTTCAGGTGAGTTACATCTGGTTGTAGGTAAAGAAGAGGAAACGATATGATTTCAGACGATATTTCAAAGCCCATGGTGTAATAAGTGCGCAGAGTTTCTAATTCCAAAGACTATTAAAATTTGGTTACCCATTTCCTGACGTAAAAGAAGGTGGAAGGAAAAGCAAGACAACACTGCTTTGCCTAAATCTCAAGTGACTCAACAATATTTAATAAGAGCACAACATGTACCAAGCAGTTAAGCAAAGCTTAAAGGAATTCCCCAAGGACTCCCCACAAGTCATTTTTATATCTAGAATTTGTCTGAAGGAAATTTAGATGTCCCCATGGACATGCTGCTCAGCTAAATCCCTTACATCCCTATATCTTAAAATATTTAAAAATTCATCTCCCTTAAAGAACAAATCAAAGTTTTGAACTTTAGTTTGCTAGTGGAAACTACACATTTGATGATGCTGGATCTGCTGGCCCAAGATGTAAATTTTGGTGCTTCATTTATTTTGTATTTTAATATTCTTTGTATACAAGGCAAAACATTTTTTATCCTTTAGGGAAACATTCAGATTTGGTATCTTAGAAAAATAAATGTAATTTTTCTGTGCAATCAAATGAGAGAGATGAATTCAATCCTTGTATCTTTTTCCTAAATAAAGCTAATAGGTTATTGTATTAGTTACCTAATGCTGTACAGCAATTGTCCCAAAACTTAGTGACCTAAAACAGTAACAAACATTTATGATGTCAAACTTCCAGTGGGCCAGGAATTTGGGAATGGCTTAGCTGGTGATTCCAGCTTAGGATCTCTTGTGGGGCAGCATTAGCATCTGAAGGTTGACTGGGGCTGGAGGATAAGCTTCTAAGATGGTTCACTCGTGGATCGGTATTGGCTGTGGGTGACAGGCCTCAATTCCTCATCATGCGGACTTTTCTATAGCTGACTAAGAATCCATGTGACATCATGACGAACTTTCCCAAAGTTGGTAATCCACGTGAGCAAGGCAGGAGTTGCGATGGTTTTTATGATCTGACCTCTGAAGTCACACAGTCACTTCCACAATACCTTACTGGCTACATGGTCACTCCACTCAATGTGGGAGGGGATTATTTAAGTGAAAACTGAGTGACAAGAATCACCATTTTAGAAACCAGCTATCAGAGTAATTGAGGCACACTAAGAACCCATATTTCCAAAATAAAAAAGTTACTCTCATGGTCAGCATGAAACATATTGTACCGTATATTCTATAAAATATGGTATGGTAGATTTTTACAGTAATTGCCCTTACTACAGCAGTCCCACATTATCCATGGCATCATTGTTCCAAGATCCCCAGTGGATGCCTGAAACCATGAATAGTACTGAACTCTACATATACTATGCTTTTTTTTTTTTTTTTTGAGAGATTTTCACTGTAGGGCGCGTGCGCTCACCAGACAGACAGAGAGAGACATAGAGACAGAAAGCAAGAAATCACCCCCCAGGGGGGATGGTCACGCCGCAATCCCTTCTCCTCCATTCTCCTCTCGGGATCTTGGGCACGCACGCACACGCGCCCGGCGTGAGTTTTAAGCCACCGGGTCCGGGACACGAACCACGGTCGACTACGTGGGAGTCCAGCGACATAGCCATTATGCTAACTGCTGGTTCCCTATACTATGCTTTTTTTGATCTGATAACCAAAATACCTGGTTGGTAGTGCATACAGTGTGGATATATTGGACAAAAGAATGATTCATCTCCCAGGTGGGACACAGTGGGACAGTGTGAGATTTCACCACCCTGCTTCGAATGGTGTGAAGTTTAGGGGCTGGATGATGGTACAGTGGTAACACAATGTTCTGCAAGGTTGACCCATATGAGAAGGCTCTGGGTTTCACGTCCAGTGAACACACTGGCCACATGCATGTCCATAATCCAGAGTGAGCAGAGCTGAAGGTGGATCATGGCATGAAGACCTTGTTGGAGGTACCTGTTCTCTGTCTCTCTTTTTCTCTCTCTCAGGGAAGAAGTAAATAAATAAACTTTTAAAAAGAAGGGCGTACACATAAAAACTTAGGAATTATTTACTTCTGAAATTTTCCTTTGATATTCTGGGGCCACAGCTGACCATGGATAGCTGAAACTGGAAAGTGAAACCACAGATAAGGGGGCTACTGTATATCACATATTCTTGAACCCATTCCCTTACATAGTACCCCCTCGCATTCACCCTGGGTTTGGCTTTGTGACTTACTTTGGCCAATGAGATCACATTGGTGAATATGATGCAAAACAAATGTACATTGGGATTTGCTCTGTCTTGCTGCTGGGGATTGTGTCTTCGTCACGTAAACAAACCCCAGCTAACCTCCTAGAGAGAGAGAGAACAGTCCTGACATCCTAGCTAAGGCTCATTATATGAGTGAGTACTGCCAGCACCACTCAGAGACAGACTGCCCACCCCAGGTGAACACAGCTCACATTACTCACCCATAAATTAGTGAGCAAGTATATCATTATCCTATGCTACTAAGTTTGGAGGCAATTTATTCCACAACAATATACAACTGATACACTTGGGATGCAATGGTTTTTCCAGTTTGCTTGGTAAAAATCACAGAGAAGTCCTGGAGTCACAGAAGAAATACTTTTTCAGATCTGAGCTGGCCAGTATGGTAGCCAGTAGTCACATGGGGCTATTAGTACTTGGAATGTGGCTCATTTGAATTTAGATGTGCTAAAAATGTAAAACATATATTAGATTTTTGAAGACTTCATATTTTTTCAAAAAAGGGTTTGAAGGCTTCATGGCACAGGGGTTGGGTACTGCACAGAGGAAGCTGGATCTCACTTGGCCAACCAAGGTTCAAGCCTTGGCCTGGTCAACTTCATGCCAGGTATGTGCACATGTGCCCAGGATCCTGCTGGGATAGAGAATTGGAAGAAAAAGGAGTGCAGCATAACCAGGCCCCCACTGGGGTGCTCTCTCTCTCTCTCTCTCTCTCTCTCTCGCTAGCCCTCACTTTTGATCTTGTGTACATGTACATGTCCTATGGCATTAAAATAAAAATAAATAAATAAATAAGTAAATTTGAAAAGAAAAGATCAAAATTCATTCTTATTGGATACAAAATGTAATGGTAGCTAAGTGTTTTATACAGTTTTCATTTTAAAATAAAGGGTAGATTTTTAAAAAGTTAAAAATCCAAAGGTAAGGCAAAAGGATTTCTGGTTGTTACTACTTCCCCTCCATGACCCAGCAGGCTGTGGTTGAGGGGAAGAAAGTGAATCTGGAAGGAGAGACGTCCAAGGACAAAAATGGCCTCATTTGGGAATAAAACACACTCCACCTAGATGCCCTGACAGTGCTCTCAGTCGCTAAGAATTGGGAAGCCAGAAGCCTTTCACAAAAGACCATAATGGTCTTCCCTAAAACCCTTTCTACACCCCTGTACACTATTTGCATCACTAGGATAGTCTGCAACGGAATTTTACTGAGTCCAGTACTGTGAGAAGAAAGGGCTGCTTCCTTGGGACCAGCAGTTACTATAATGGCTATGTTGCTGGACTCCCATGTAGTCAACCACGGTTCGAGTCTCGGACCCAGTGACTTAAACTCATGCCAGGGGCGTGTGCGGGCGTGCTCAAGATCCTGAGAGGAGAATGGAGGAGAAGGGATTGTGGCATGGCTATCTCCCCTGAGGGGTGATCTCTTGCTTTCTGTCTCCCTGTCTCTCTCCGTCTGTCTGGCAAGCGCATGCGCCCTATAGCAAAAACCTCTCTAAAAAAAAAAAGAAGAAAGAAAGAAAGAAAGAAAGAAAGAAAGAAAGAAAGAAAGAAAGAAAGAAAGAAAGAAAGAAAAAGAAAGGGATGCTTCCAAGATTTTTTGGTCCATACATGGTAGCCTATTACCTTATAGTAAGCCATTCATTCTTACCATCATGTAGGGAAGAACTGAGCCTTAAATTTGTTCTTATGGCCCATATGGCTTTTCTCTATTAAAACACTATTCATTTTCATCATGGGGAAAAAAAAAGGAATGTCTATACACATTTCACGACGCTTTCTATCTTTCTTCTACCTAAATGAAACTACTTGTCATCATCTGTTGAATATATATACTGCGCTAATTGTCTCATTGAAGAGGTGGTTTTTCACTGCTTTTTTCCACTCTTTTGTGATCAGCATCTGAATTTGGAGAAAGCTCTGAGGCTTTTTATTCTAAACAAGTAGGTGACTAATGACACTGGCCACACATGCTTAGGGAGAGGCCACAGGAACAGAGAAATTCAGACAGACATGGATTTATGTATTGGTTCCAGAACTTGTGGCTTGATTTGAGGCAAACTGCTTAACCTCTCTGCATCTGGTCTAGAAAATGAGAAGAAAGCTCTATTCCTCCTTGGATTCAGATGAGAATTCCTAAGATGCTGTGGTTAAAGCAAGGCACATGATAAGGGGTCGTATTAATCTGACTTGGCTTTCCTTTCCCTTCCTTTGGTTAATACAGGCACCGTGGGAGCTAGTGGCATCACCTCCATTCTGATGTTCATGTGACCACGGGCCAGAACCCAGCGGAAAACAGAACATTATTATTGTTAGCTGTAATGAAGGATGAAAGGATCCCTTCTTCTAAAAGTTTATAGTACGAGATGGAACTCACTAATTCAGACTAACAGCTAAGACTGGGTAAACCAGCCTGAGACAAATAACAAATGTGTTAATTAGTGAAATGGAATGAATAAAGGAGTGGTGCAAGAGTTTTTGGTGTGGTTGTGACCTGCACATGGCAAGTCTAAACAGAATGGGTTTGGGGGTGGAAGTGGGGGGAATCACCTCCTGGTTCTACTTGTTGGGAAAGGCTCTGTGAGAAAAGTTTGATTTTAGAATTATTTTGATTTTGATAAGAAGAGGGTTTCGAGTTAAGAATTAAGGGAATATTTTGGGTTCAGGGTGTGGCCAGAAAGACAGTTCAAGGAACAGAGTAGAAGGAGAGGCGACACCAAGCCATGATCATTATTCAGAATTGATCGCAAAAGACCAAATCGCTGATGGGATCGATGGGTGAAAAGGGACCAGCAGTTAGCATAATGGCTATGTCGCTGGACTCCCATGTAGTCGACTGTGGTTCGTGTCCCAGACCCGGTGGCTTAAATCTCACACTGGGTGCATGTGTTTGCGTGCCCAGGATCCCTAGGGGAGAATGGAGGAGAAGGGATTGTGGCGTGGCCATCCCCCTTGGGGGGTGATTTCTCACTTTCTGTTCTCTGTCTCTCTCTGTCTCTCTGGCGAGTGCACATGCCCTATAGCAAAAAAAAAAATTTTTTTTAAAGACTCTCAAAAAAAATAAGTTGGCTGTGGAGAGCCACATGCACCAAAATGGCTGAAATGACTTTCACACGATGACCTCTGGATTTCCCTGTTCCTGGAGTAAACAATCCACTCCTAGGCTCCCCAACCTAGCTAACATCCGCAAGCAGCTTCTCAATCAGGTCCGAGACAGCAATCCACCCCTAAGCTCCGCCCCCCTGGTTAACACCACCTGACAAAACAATCAATTACTGGTCCAAAATATATCCTTCATTTACATTTTGGGCAACCAATTACCACCCTGCTGTGTATATAAGAATGCTCTCTGGCCCTCAATAAACGAGCGACTGTATACCATTCAGAGCTGTGACACTGTGTCGCTCCCGTGTTGTGACGCCGCGCCAGTTCCAGACCTCCACTCTATCACTCAGGTACCCTGTTTGGGCCGGGACAGTTGGCCAAGTAAGTGCTCCAGAAATGCACAGTATGTATTGGTTCCGTTCAGGAAACAAATTTTAAGTGAGGTGCAAGTGTCTTGGCACCCTTCCATAGGTGACTAGAAGTTGAGGCCCCTATGAGGAAAAGCCAAAGGATTGGACTAGTTAACTGGGACAGCAGGTGGTTTAGAAGAGATCTGGTGACTCTCCATTTTCTTAAGAGTATTCTGGGAGAAGAGTGGCTGCTATCTCTCCACTCCTGTTAATGGTAGAGTAGAAGAACAGATTTCAGTTTCACAGAAGAATGCAGTACAGACCAGGAAAAATCAGTAATTCCTGTGACTATGAGACAAAAGAACAGTTTGATCAGAGGGCTATAAAATTTAATTCCTAGGTGTTCTTCTTGGAGAAGAGAAACCTCCACTGTCTTCATGCTACGTTTGTTTATGATCCCTGTTTATGACATTCGATAAATGCACTTTTAGAAGATATAAATTCATAATGCAGACCATAATGTTAGCATACCCAGTACCCAAGTATTTGCCATTATATCATTTTCAGGACCCTGTGAGCTTAAGTTTCAGGAAACCAGCTCCCTCCCTCTGGAATTTTATGGCCTGCATTTCCCATTGACTCTGCTTTCTCTTCCGCTCAGACAGAACTTTGCTGTTCTTCAAACCAGAACTTCTTTCCACAGAGGCCCACAAACTGATTCTGAGCCACCAGAGAGGGGAGATGCTCTCCTGTTACAGAATATGTGGAAAAAAGGGTGGAGGTGGAGAGTCTGTGCAGGAGCTAAGAGCAAACACACATGCATGCACGATTCTTTAAGCAGATAGCATAGATGCATGGCAGAGGTTGCCACATGTTCACCAAATTCTGTCTCCCTTTCCTCCCATCAGTGAGTTGACATTCCTTAACTTTTCTTGCACCATTTGGGGCCCATGTGACTGAATTCCAGAGAACGGGAAGGGGGCAAGAGTGATGTGTTAACTGACTGACCCTTAAAACACACTACACAAGGTCCTCCACATTCTGTTTTTTCCCTTGATCGCTGGCCAGATCTAAAGGATCCAGTGAAGGACTATGAAACCCTAGGGCACAACAGAGCTATTAAATGAAAGAAACCTGAGTAGCAGTGTGAAATGCCCCTGAGACTCACACTGGACTATCAGGGGAAAGAAATAAACCTTTCTGTGTTGGGCCACTGAGATGTAAGGGGTTGTCTGTGACAGTAGTGAACTGATACGCATGCAGATTCGAGAGTGACTTCTGTCTAGGGTATGAATATGCCAGTGGATGCATTAAGTTGGATGCCCTACAAGGAAGGCCTACCCATGCAGGCTGAGTTGTGGGGTCAGAAGTGATGAAAGAAATGAAAACAGATGCTTGGAAAAGTTGGGGTAAAAATGTAAAGAATCTTTAAAAAGTCTATATTCTGGGCGAGCCTGTGGCCTGGTGATTAAGGAGACTGGATTCCACATGGCCAACTACATGGTTTAAGCTCTGGATCTGGCAGCTTGAAAAACACACTGGACATGTGTTTGTGCCCAAAATCTTAAAGGGAGAGAGAAAGGGAGGAGAAGGGATTGTGGTGTGACCATGCCCCAGTGGGATGGTTTCTCACTTTCTGTCTTTCTTTTTCTCTCTATGTCTCTCTGGAGATCACATGTATTCTCTGGCAAATTCAAAAAAGGGAAAATCTGTTTTCCATGCTAAGATAATTCAATTATGGGAAAAATATTATTTTCAGCAACGGGTGCTGGGACAACTGGTTATTCACATATAAGTGAATGAAGTTGGACCATGTTCTTCAATTAACTCCAGATACGTCATATTAACTCCAAATATATCATGTACCTAAATGAAGACCTAAAATGATAAAACTGATAGAAGGAAGCATAGGATGGTCTTTGTGGACTTGGGTTAGGCAGAATCTTATTAGACATGACATTTAGGGACCAGCAGTTAGTGTAATGGCTATGTTGCTGGACTCCCACATGGTCAACTGTGGTTTGAATCCCAGACCCGGTGGCTTAAACTCACGCCGGGCGCGTGTGCGTGCATGCCCAAGATCCCGAGAGGAGAATGGAGGAGAAGGGATGGCAGCGTGACCATCCCCCCTGGGGGGTAAATTCTCGCTTTCTGTCTCTCTGTCTCTTTCTGTCTGTCTGGCGAGCGCATGCGCCCTATAGCAAAAACCTCTAAAAAAAAAATGACATTTAAGGCATAACAACAAAATAAAATACTAATAGATAAATGAAGACTGTGACCTGCCATGGTGGCACAAGTGGAAGGGCATTGATGTATAATGGCTGAGGGCATAAAGGGGGCCTGGGCTCATTTCCTGGCCCAACCTACACGGTGGGAGCAATGGCATGCGCCCATGGTCTTAATTACCTGGGAAGCTGAAACAGGAGAATCTCGAATGTCAAAAACATACCTCTCTCAGGAACAGATGGTGGTAATGCTCAGATCCCTTTAGTTCACAATGAATGAATTTTGATGCTCCAAGAAATCTGGTGGAATCTAACAACCCCAACATGAAGTCAAGTAAAACCTAAAAGAATGCTATTTTCATGGAAAGAGTCTACAGACATTTTCAGCCTGTGAGCCCTAATAGCTTGAGGTAATATGTTTAGAACAGAAAGCAGGCTTATTTGGTTTGTCTCTTTCACTTGTTTGTCAAAACAAATAGAACTTTTTAAAGACAAAGTGTGGGCCTTCTAGAAAGGCAAGGTTGGATGTCCTCTTTTCTCTCAGTGCACCCTCCCCACAGCCAGGAATAAACAGCCCCTCCTCTGTACTCCCACAGCTCTTTGTTTATTTTTTGTTATGACTGCACTCAGCAAATATTTATCAAGGACCCAGTGTGTGCTAGGTAACTAGATGTACAGTCAAGAAATGACCAACCCAGTCTCTGTGTCTCCAGAGCGCTTAGGTGAAATGTCTACTAGGAGAACTCATCTCTTTGTGTTCAGACTCTTCAGATAGAGGGTCCGTGAATGCTATGCAGGAGCCCACACTGTACACCAGGAAAGATTTCCAGAACACTGTAGGTGCTCAAGAAAGTTTGTTGAATGAATGAAGCAGATCTCTAGAGGCAGATTATTCCATGGGCCTATGCCTCTGAAAGCTCCTAATGAAAGATCTACACTCAAGGCACCTCAAACTTTTTTTAAAATTTGTTACAAGGTGTGGGAGCTCCCTGGAGAGAGACAGAGAGAGAGAGAGAGAAAGTGAAAAAGCAACCTCCACATGGGAGATGGTCATGCCATAATCACTTGTTCTCCATTTGCCTTTCACGATTGAGAGCGCACTTACACACGCACCCAGATTGAGAGCACACTTACACACGCACCCAGGTTGAGAGCACACTTACACACGCACCCGGGTTGAGACCACACTGACACACGCACCCAGGTTGAGAGCACACTTACACACGCACCCGGGTTGAGAGCACACTGACACACGCTCCCAGGTTGAGAGCACACTTACACACATACCCGGGTTGAGAGCACACTTACACACGCACCCGGGTTGAGAGCACACTTACACACGCACCCAGGTTGAGAGCACACTTACACACATACCCGGGTTGAGAGCACACTTACACACGTACCCGGGTTGAGAGCACACTTACACACGCACCCAGAGTGTTCTTCAGCCCTCAGGGTCCAGGACTCAAACTGTGTAGTTGGCCATGTTGAATCTGTAAGCCACAGACTGACTTCATAACCACAAATCAGTGAATGAATACGTGAATCAGTCATTGAAGATTAGCTTAAATTTCTGGGTCAGGGATACCCTGAAGAGAAAGTAAAATGTTTGAAAGTTATTTTACGATTCCTGGAGTTTGCAGTTTATGGCTGCTGTGATTTCAACCAACCATTGCGTAAGAATGTAAGGAAGTTTAAAAAAAATCGAACAAAGACAAAATGGGAACCAAGGAACAGATGGCAATCTTCCAGACCTTTCCAGTCATGCCCATATATCATCTGCATCACTGTAAATAATGTGGGACACAAGAACAAACACCCCTGAAGAGATACATAAACAAGTCAGCGCACACATACACACTCACACATGTGCAAAGTCACCAGTGACCCAGAGGACCATGGGGTCTTTTGCTTGTAGCAAAGGAGCTCTTGAAAACAAACATATTTCATAAATTACACTGAATACTGATTTTTTTATAGGCGTAATTAGTAAAAACTCACTGGACTTTTTTTCATCAGGTACATTTTCCTATGATATTCAAAATGATCTCCTCAGTGCCTGTCACCAAATGGGGCCTCCCTGTTTTGAGACAGTTTATCAGATGTAGTGATTGCTGCCTTTCCTCTATAGAGAAATATTCTGGAAAAGTCAAATGTTGATGTCCTTTCCCAGACAGCTTTAAATCCAACAGAAAAAAATAATTAGAAAACACGAGAACCCATCCACATAGTAATGCGTCACATGAGTCAACCACACTAGACGGTCTATGGCAATAATCACAGCTTCACCTGCAGATGGGAAGATGACCTTCATGGTCACTCAGTGGAAAGGGCATTAGGTTTCTCAGTTGGGGGCCTACAGGTTCACAGAATGAGCTAGAAGGCATCTGACAGGTCATTTTCATTTTATAGGTGAGGAAACCGAGGTTGTAACACTAACGGGGTCCATCAATACCTTTAATTAAATGGGTTGTTTGATTTTCTGGACCTACCCTCCACCTTTTTTTTTTTTTTGTCTCTCTCTCTCTCTCTTTTTTTTTTTTTTCTTCTTTTTTTTGGAGAGGTTTTTGCTATAGGGCGTGTACGTTCGCCAGAAAGACAGAGAGAGACAGAGAGACAGAAAGCAGGAAATCACCCCCCAGGGGGGATGACCATGCCGCAATCCCTTCTCCTCCATTCTTCTCTTAAACTCATGTGCCTGGCGTGAGTTTAAGCCGCAGGGTCTGGGACTTGAACCGCGGTCGACCACATGGGAATCCAGCGACATAGCCATTACGCTAACTGCTGGTCCCTACCCTCCATCTTTAATCTGCAATTTGTTCTGGGAGGCAGACTTGCATGGGTTATTATCAGTGGTTCTCAAAGTGTGATCCCTAGACCATGTGGGAACTTATTTTTAAAGTGCAGATTCTTGGGCTGACCTGTAGCATGGTGGTTGAGGCAGCTGGATCCCACATGGCCATTGCATAGTTCAAGTCCTGACCTGGCAGCTTGAGAAACACACTGGGGGCATGTGTGTGCCTTTCCAAAATCCTAACAGGAGGGAAAAAAATGGAGGAGAAGGGATTGTGGTGTGACCATGTCCTATGGGCGAGTGCTTTCTTACTTTCTGTCTCTCTGTCTGTCCCTCTCCAGGTGAGCACACATGTCCTCTGGCAAGTTTGTTTTATTTTGTTTTGTTTATTTTAAATCTGAACATTCTCAGGCCCCACTTTAACACATTAAATCAGAAACTTTGGGGTGGCATCTAGCAACCTGTTTTACCAAGCCTTCCAGGGATTGGTAATGTATGCTTAAGTTAGAGAGCCACTGGAGGACAACAGATAGGCTCCTTAGCCTCTGGCTTCTAGGGAGCCTTGGCAGATGGGGAACCCTGGTAGGAGATCCCGTACAAAAGGAGTGACTTTAGGATTGTTTTCCCCCTGCTTCCATTCCTGCAGGACTGTCTAGAGCGTGTGACCAAAGATTATTGTACTTCTCAAGGCAATAACTGAGCCACATACTTCATTCCTTCTGGAGCCAAGAGCCACTCCCATTGTATAGGTGTAGGGATGGTAATAGTCCCTATTACTTATTCCAGAATATTGTTCTATTTCTAGTGATTCCTCTAAACCCCACTCATATCTTTATAAAAATTCCCTAGACTCAACTCCCCTCTAATTTTCTTAATTTACATGTACCATCTGGGATTACCTGATAACACATTCAAATAAAAAGTTGCTTGCCTGGAACCAGCAGGTGGTGTGGTGGTTAAGGGCACTAGACTCCCGCTTGGCTGACAGTGGTTTGAGTCCCAGACTTGGTGGCTTGCTTTCTCTTTCTCTCTCTCTCTTGCTCTCTGTCCTTTTATAGTCAAATTAAAATACATAAATTAATTAAGTTAAATAAAACAATTCTTTAAAAAAATAATTGTTTGTCTAGAAAGACGGATAAGGAGGGGTCAGCAGGTGGTATGGTGGTTAAGGCACTGGACTCCCACATAGCCCACCAAGGTTCAATTCCCAGACCCAGGTGACTTGCAAATCACATCAGGTGTGTATGCATATGTGCCCAAAATCTCAGGAGGAGAATAGAGAAGGAATTACAGCATGGCCATCTCCTTTGGGAGTGATTTTTCACTTTTCCTCTCACTTCTCTCTCCTCTACAGCAAATGCACATTCCCTATGGTAGAAGCTTTAAAAAGAGGGGGAAAAAGAAAGAAAGATGGATATGGAGAACAGAATGACTCTATGGGATTTTTCTCACATGGGATAAGAATCTATCTACCTTTCTTTGACCACTGTAGCACAAATGGCACTGAGATATTCCCAAATACCACATTTACAACAAGAGAACAGGATAGGTATTGACACCAAACTTGACCATGAGGGTTGTTGGGCAATTTTCAAGACAGGTTTATTTCTCCTAGCAGATGCCTATCTGGAATGTGCTCTTTTCAACCTCTTCTCATATATCACATGGCAAAAGATCTGAGTTGGCCTGGATGGCTCAAGACTCTCTTGAATGGCCATTATCTGCCTTTATCTGCTTAGCCCTTTGCTTGAAGACTCTTCCTTTCTCTTGCCTTCACCCTGCTATTTCTTTTTTTTTTTTTTTTTTTTTTTGAGTTTTTAAAAATGATTGTGATAGGGACCAGCATAATGGTTACATCGCTGGACTCCCATGTAGTCGACCATGATTCAAGTCCTGGACCCAGTGGCTTAAACTCATGCTGGGCGTGTGTGCGTGCGTGTCCAAGATCCTGAGAGGAGAATGGAGGACAAGGAATTGCAGGGTGGCCATCCTCCCTAAGGGAAGACTTGCTTTCTGTCTCTTGGGGTGAACGCATGCACCCTATAGAAAAATCTCTCACTAAAAAAATTGTGATAAACATGATGTATAAAATTTACCTTCTTAATGATTTTCTAGTGTATAGCTCAGTAGCATTAAGGACACTCACAATGTTGTACCATGCTATCCTCACCACCATCCTTCCATAGAACGTTTTTACAAAATGTAAAACTGAAACTCTGTACATATTAAATAACTCCTCACTCCCCCACCTCTAGCCCCTGGCAACCACCTTTCTACTTCTGTCTCTATTAATTTGACTAGTCTGGTACCTTGTATAAGTGGAATTTTACACTATGTTTTCATGATGGACTTATTTTAATCAGTATCATGTATTTGAGGCCCACTCGTGTTGTAGTGTGCATCAGAATTTCCTTCATTTTTAAGGTAGAATAATATTTTACTATCGATATGCCACATTTTGTTCATCTAGTCATCTGGGGATGGACATTTGGGTTGCTTCCATGCTTTAACAATTGTGAATTATGCTGCAAAGAACACGACTGTGCAATTATATCTTCAAGATCTTGCTTTCAATTATTTTGGGTACCTACCCAGAGGTGGAATCGCTGGATTATATGGTAATTCTGCTTTCAGTTATCTGAGGACTCACCACATCACTTCCCATAGCAGTTGCACCATTTTACACTCCCACTAACTGTGCACAAGGGTTCCAATTTCTCCACGTCTTCACATTTGTTAATTCTTTTTTTGATTATAGCCATCTTAATGGATATAAAATTATGTCATTGTGGTTCTTCTTTTTTTTTTTTTTTTTTTTTTTTTTTTTTTTTTTTTTTTTTTTGTTTCTTTTTTTCCCCTATTTCCTCCACTTAGAATGGTCTCCTTAAATGCCTATTAACTATTTTGCCAGTTAGAATTAATCTTCTCTTTCCTTTTATCTGGACACTGTACTTTTCATGTAAGTACCTGGCATTCACCCCCTTATGGTCTCAGATTTTATCTGCCAGTTTCTTAAATCTGTGAAGGTTTTGGAGGGTAGGTATCTTAAATACCCTTCCTCCCTCTTTACATTTTCCAGTGTGGTTAGCCCAAGAAATTTCTTGAGGTAGGCTCTAAAATCCCAACTCACTTGAAATGCTAGAGGTCATCCACATTAGTGGCAAAACTCAATGCAGAGTAGACTCAAGTTTCCTAATTCTCATTCCAATACTCTTTCTGCTGCTAAGGGACAGTAGAAAGCACATTTAAAGAAACAAAACAAACAAATAGCAGCAACAAAACACCAACATTGTGTTGTGTTTAGAAATGAGATATGGCTCCCTAATATTAACTACTATTTCTCAATTTCTTCCTTAACATATTCATAATAAAAACACTGTGCTTTCCAATCTATAACATTTATCCTGAGGTTCATGAAGATCAAAGTGACTGGATTTCTGGCAATCAATTCCGAATTAGTGATGTCACATACTGCACTAAATGTGCTGCCTTTAGACCAAATACGGGAGCTGTTAGAGTTTTCCCCAATACAGTTTGTCCTGGTGTGTTTTGACCTAATCCTGATGTTTCATTGAGCTCCCTCTCTTCTGAGGGATTGGTGCTCACACATCCTTCTTTCCTGACAAAGATATCAGTGTTATCACAAAACATCCAGAAGGTAAATGAAAGGATATCTACTCTGGCCTTAAAGACTTTGGTGGTGTTGCTAGGAATGGGCTCAAGCATATTCCACTCATCTATCCCTTTTCCTCCAAGCTGGAAGATGGATTCATTCATTATTTTGCCTTTATATCAACTCTTTACCCTGTTAGTAACAGGAATCTCCCAGAGATTATAATTTAGGCCCCTGATCAAGCAGCCAACATCCTGCTGACAAGACTGCCTCAAGTTCCAGGGTCACTCAGATCTCCAAGAAAGCAGCTCTTCTTATCATTTCAGGGAAGAGGCCTCCCTTTGGGCACCAAAGCACCAAGCGGGACAAGATGAGATCACAGGATAAAGGCTACTTCCTGTCTTCAGTCTCTTTGATTTCTTCTTTAGAGACTGTCCAGAGGGAAGCAGATAGAGATGGGAAAGCCCGCATTGTTCCTTTTAAAAGACTTTCCAGGGAACTCACAGCCCTTCACAGTTGTCAGGGCTGGAGTTAGTCATCTTAACAAGTTCCATACCCTTTGAATAGAGTGGTGATCATGTTAGAGGTCACATAGACCAATTGAAAGAAATTCCATTCGATCATTTCCTTCCTAACTCACATGGCAGGAATGGTAAGTGGTAAAGTCAGGCACTAAAAGCCCAAACATTTCCATTGTGTCCTTCACATGCTAAGTTAATGAATTGGTAGCTGTGGATTTGGAGACATATCTGGATCTCTTAAGTGGGTGGCCACTGTCCTCTCTGCAATCCTGCATTCCTGTGAGTGCTTGTCCCAGTAGGACTGCCACACATCTTGTCTCATCTGTGTCTTGAAGAGGGAAAGCAAGCATGACAGGGTTTTTCCAGTAATGTGCTGCCATTTATCATAAAAAATTGAAGGCGTTCCCTTATTAGCACAACTTCCTTTTATCCTCAGGCTCCCTGCTAGAGAAGTGTATCTTCCTCAGTCAATTTCAAGCCTTCTGGGTCAGAGAATCTTTGATGAAATCTTCCCTCTTGATGAAGTTGGTTCTTCCATTCAATTTATGGCCTTGACTCCAATCTAGACCATGAAATGGTGGCTGTCATTTGATTAAAAAATACAGTGATTTGGGGTCAAATCTAACTCAGACCTGAAGCTCAATCTTTGTATCTCCATTCACCAATACACTTGTACCCCAATAATAAGGTCATCCTATCAGCATGGGGCAAGACGGAGAGGGAGGCCTTAACAGCAAAGAAGTTAATGCAAAAGCTTCATAATGACACCACCAAGGTATGACTGGTTCCTTGTCTTTGCTATTAGTCATGTGACCTTGACCAAGTTACTTGACTTCTCTAAATGTCAACTAGTTCATCTGTAGAATGGCGAGATCATCTTGTTTAATCTCCATAGCAATCATTCAAAGCTAATGCATGCAAAAATTGGGTATAATATCAGACACATGGTTTCTGCTCTCACAGAGTTTGCAGATTACATTGGGGTGCTATGGACTCAGTTCTTTTATTTATTTTATTTTATTTTTTTATAGATTTTTGCTACAGAGCACATGTGCTCACTGGAGAGACAGAGAGAAACAGAGAGACAGAAAGAGAGAACTCACCCTCAGGGGGATGGTCACCTAATGAGAAAGACATAACCATTATGCAACCTGCTGGTCCCTGGACTCTGCTCTTGGACCACTAGCTTCTTCACTGTTTCTTCAGTATGTCAGGCACATTTTTACCTCAGATCCTGGCTGTTTCTTTCCTTTTCCTATTTTTTTTTTCCTGAGATTTTTGCTATAGGGCTCATATGCTCTCCAGAGAGACAGAGAGAGACAGAGAGACAGAAAATGAGAAATCACCCCCCTCAGGGGGATGGCCATGCCTCAATCCCTTTTCTGGATCTTGGGCTTGCATGCACATGTGCTTGGCATGAGTTTTAAGTCTCCGGCTAGGACTTGAACTGTGGTCAACTATATGGGAATCCAACGATGTAACCATTATGGCATCTGCTGGTCCCAAGGTCCTGCCTATTTCTATCACTTGAACTGTATGCCCCCAGATACCTTCGTGGCTTGTTCTCTCAATTCCTTTGTATCTCTGAGGAAACGTTTCCTCACTAGGATGCTTTTCTATCTAAAATAGTCTTTCTATTCCCATTGCTCTAAAACTGCCTTTTATGTTTTGTTTTTCTTGCTAGTACTTACTTGTGTAAAGCATAATACAGCTGAGTGTCTGCTAACTGGCTATCTCTTTCCACTAAAACAAAAACTCCAGAAAGCAAGAATTTTGTCTCTTTCGTTTACTATCATATCCCTAGTTCTTAGCACAGTGTGTAGAACATGATGGTTGCTCAGTATTATTGGTGCCAGAAGAGGGTGCAGCAGTCAAAATGCAATGCTCTGCAAGGCTGACCCATCATGGAAAGGTTCTGAGTTCATGTCCAGGAACCTCCTTGAGCATAACAGACATACATGTGCTGTGACAGAGGGCTGGCTAGAGCTAGGGCTGGATCGTGATGTCAAGACCCTGTTGGAGTACTGTCTCTCTGCCTTTCTCTGTTTCTCTCACTCTTGGAAGTAATAAATGAATACTTTAAAAAAACTGTCAAATGAATGAAGAAATGAGGAGAAGCACTTAAACACGTAAGTACAAGGACAATGGTAATTATTACAGTGGTAATGCACCTGAACCCACAGGGAAGAGGCTGGATTTACACCCCATGTCTTCCCTATCCACTTCGGGCATATGTGTGCCCATATTCTGGGCTGACTGAGGCTGGGGATGGATCATGGTATGAGGACCCTGTTAAGGTGCTATCTCTCTTGCTCTCTCTCTGAATCTCTCTCAGGAAAGGGAAAAAAAAAGGCAAGAACAGGAAGGAAAACAGAATTCACAAGATGTAAGAATTCCTACGGGAGTGTGGTACATTTAGATATGAAATGCTTTTCATTTCATTGGAAGAAATCATAAAGAGAAAAGAGGAAGCTGGAGAGGCCAAGGGCTGTGGGGAGAGGGCAGGCTTGATACTCCTGGCATCCTCTCTGAAATGTCACACTTGCTTGACAAGTAACAATCAAGTAATGCCCCCAAGTGTGAGGACTGGAGTAGAAGCAACTGGCCTAGGCTGAAAACCTAGGAAAGTGAAATAGGAGAATAATTAGTAGTTTAATCTTGTGTTAAACTAAGTTAAACAATTCCATGTATTCATTTACTGATTTATAATATTCCTTAACTTATTCTATTTTTATCAATTCATGATAGAGTATATGAGAGAGAGAGAGAGAGAGAGAGAGAGAGAGAAGGATCCTCTACAGGCCTGGTCACACTACCACCGCTTTCCTCCAGTCCTCCAGCCCTCCAGATGCTGGGCACATGTATACACATCCAGAATGTTTTCTGGCCAAGGACTTGAACCACAGTCAGCACGTGGCTTCCAGTTCCACAGTCTGGTATGCTACTAAACTACACCACAGAGGCTGAATCCAATTTACTCTTTAATTCAGCAAATATGTATTAAATCCTTCTTCTGTGCTCAGCACTGTATAGTCACCGGCATGACTGACCCAAGTGTATGACCTGCTTTCCACCTTCCCAGAGCTCATTGTCCAGTGGAGTGAAAGGAGAAACACTACAAGAAAATAGACCTAGGTATGAGATGTCTGTGAATTGTAATAAGATCTGAAGAAAATAAATAAGAGGCAAAATGAGGGAGCCTACCTTCAGCAAAATGACATGAATGCTGTGAAAAGCAGACATAAAGAAGACAGGTGGTTGGGGAGATCACGAAGATGGCTCAGGATGTGCTTCCACTTTTGTTGCTGGTGTTGTTGACAATTACCTAAAAGTATTTACGCAAGGACTGTCTAAGAAATTGTAATCAGTGGGTTATTTGGGGGACATCCATTTTATTTGAAAACCGTTTCTTTCTTCCACACAACCACTGGCCATTTCCCCTTCCGAGAGGTACTGCAAGCCTCACCCTCTGCCTCAGACCCTTCACTTGGCAGCCCTGGGCTCCCCAAACAGTTCCTGCCTACTTTTCAATGACATCTTTCTGTTCTGTCACCTTTAATTCAATTAGGGATATATGTGCCAATAAGGATCAATGTGCCATCCTCATAGATTGTACAATGCAGGGCAGAGAGTCCTCTAAAATGAGGGGCTGCCCTCTCCTGCAGTTTACATCCATCTATGGAGGGCCACTAGTTCTGACGCTGCTGTCCGTGAGGACCAGTTTACAATGAAGAAAGAGCCAAGGTACCATTCCTGAAGTATCCATCATGGGACCCCCCCCCCCACATTAATGAGCCCTTCATCAGCAGCGGTTAATGTTGTGACTAAGTTACCTGCAAGACTACACCTGTGTCTGGACTGTCCTTCCTCCCCCAGACTTTGTGAATATCTTCTCAGCCATGGAAACAACCTCTGCAATCTTCTTTCCTTCCCTGGAATCTCCTCCGTATGAAAGGTGCTTTTCCTCTGACCCCACCCTGTCTAAGTATGTTCCTCCCACGACACATTCCCTCAAATACACCTGCCTTGGTGGCTGGCACCAAACGAATTGTCTGCTGTTTGCCCTTGGTTCCTCCACATACCTGTGGGTTGATTTATCAGAAAGCTTGCAGTGATCAAGAACTATCTGATTATTGACAAGACTAATGTGTAAATAAATCTAATGAAAAAACACAGATAAACACACTGTCTGTTCCAGAGAAGCAACAATGAAGAGTAGTTATTAGTATTAAAGAATAGATTGTTGCTTTTGTTTGTTTTGTTGTATTTTGTTTTTAAGAGTGGTTTTTGCTATAGAGTGTATGCAGTCACTAGAAAGACAGAGAGAGACAGCAAAACAGAAAGCAAGAAATCACCCCCCCAGGAGGGATGGCCACACCACAATCCCTTCTCCTCCATTCTCCTCTTGGGATCTTGGGCATGTGTGACACCCGCCCACTGTGTGTTTAAGCCATGGGGTCTGAGACTTGAACCGTGTTTGACTACATGGGAGTCCAGTGACGTAACCATTATACCATCTGCTGGTCTTGAATAGATTGTTTTAAACAACGTGTGTTTTTTTTTTTTTAAAGTACTATATGAATATAGTATGAAAGGGCAAAGGTGAACACTTTCTCCAGTCACTTAGATCCCTTTCATGTGCAGCCACTGTTTCCTGTTGCTTTTCCAAGAAATTTTGTAAGGAGAGTTGTTGCTTTTTTTCATTAAGTGTCTCTCTCTTTTTTTCCCCCTAACCAGTCTTGGATCATGTGCACACAAGTGCCTAGCATGCTCAGGGAGGTCTTCAGACTTGAACCTGACATTTCCCATGTGGGTCAGTCTCACAGAAAGTCACATTTACTGTTGCCCCACTGTCCAGCTCCTCCAAGAGATTTTTAGTAAGCATTGCATCTGCTACGGAGGACAGATCGCTATAGTTATGCACAGCTTCACAGTTACATGTAAAAATGGCTTTCTCTCCTTTTCTCCTGAGGCAGGTCAATTCCTATTTTCACCCCAACATCCCCATTGGCTAATATCAATATGAAAGAGAAGATGAATCAAAACAACAAAAAGAATTTAAATGAATATAGACTCCCTACTGTGGACCATGTTATAGTGAATCTGTTTTAGTTCTCCAGATCTGAGTCTAAAGCTAATTTCTCTTTAACACAATTTGCTTGATAATTAAAGAGTGTACAGAATTCTAATGTTTGATATGATTAACTACATATTTAAAAGCCTATTTATAGAAAAAATACACTAATGTTAGTATACCAAGAAAATTTATAAATATAGACATGTATGCATAGGGGCCAGCAGAGGGAGTGGTGGTTAAGGCACTGGACACTTCCATATGATCAACCACAGTTCAAGTCCTGGACCTGGTGGATGGCTTTCTCACTTTCCCACTCTCTCTGTGTCTCTCTCTGATCAAATTAAAATAAATGAATAAACCAATCAAATTAAATAGATAATTCTTTAAAAGATGTATGCATGGGATTATCAATGATGGTTCTCCTTTTTGTTGTTGTTGTTGTTTTTTAGTTTGCTACAGGGTGTGCAGAAGAAAGTAAGAAGTCACTCCCCAAAGGGTGCTGCAATCTTTCCTCCTCCATTCTCCTCCTGAAACCCTGGGAGTGTGCACACACACACCCTGCATGTTTTTCAAGCCTCTGGGTCCAGGACTTGAACCGTGAATTCACCTTAACCACCACACCAGTAACTGCTCCAATGAATTATTATTTTCTTTTTTAAAACTTTCTATATATTCTTTGATATTTTTTCTTAACTTACTACAGAGTTCATGCCCTCAGATGCATGACCTCACTGGAGAGCAACAGAGAGGGGAGGTGTGAAAAGTGAGAAAGCATCCCCTGGGAGGACTGTCATGCCACAATCTCTTCTCCATTCTCCTCTCTGGATTTTGGGTATGTACAGACACATACCCAGTATGTTTTTCAAGCCTCTGGGTCTGGAACTCAAACTGCATAGTTGCCAATATGCGATCCAGTCACCTTCACCACCGCACCACCAACTGGCCCAGTGCATTTTTTGTTTGCAAAGACGTGGTCTCACTCTGTTTACCCTCCTTATTCAGCCTTTTAAATAGCTGTTACAGGGTTACAGGCACACACCAATATGCCAGGACTGGGCAATCACATTAGGGCCTCTCATGTGGTAAAAATAAAAGTACTCAGTGTGCATGCTTTGAGAAGAATTTGAATTAACGCTTATGAAACTGCCAATTCCCTTCTGAGGGGCAGGCTTATAATTTTTTACTCTAGATACTTTATTTCTGCGAGGTAGAGCACAACCTCTTAGCATGAGCCACTGTGACTGGGCCTTTAATGTACTTTTTTAAAAAAAATATAGAATACACTTTACAGGGGACTAGCAGATGGCGTGGTGGTTAAGGTCCTGGACACTTCCACTTAGCCGACAGCAGTTCAAGTCCTGGACCTGGCGGCTTGTTTTCTCACTTCTCTCTCTCTCTCTGTCTGTCTCTCTCTGGTTGAATTAAAATAAATGAATGAATAAATAAAATTAAATAATTTAAAAAACACTTTAAAAATGAATACACTTTTCAAGTTATGATACTTTTTAAATTTAATTTTACTTATCTAGTTTTCATCCTGCATGTGTATTTATTTTTCAAAATTTGTCATAGTGGGACCAGCAGTTAGCGTAATGGCTATGTCGCTGGACTCCCACGTAGTCAACCGTGGTTCACGTCCTGGACCCGGTGGCTTAAAACTCACGCCAGGCGCGTGTGCATGCATGCCCAAGATCCCGAGAGGAGAATGGAGGAGAAGGGATTGCGGCATGACCATTCCCCTGGGGGGGGGGGTGATTTCTCGCTTTCTGTCTCTCTGTCTCTCTCTGTCTGGCGAGCGCACGCGCCCTATAGCGAAAAACCTCTCCCCCCCAAAAAAAATTGTCATAGTATGTTTGTGCTAGTGGAGAGAGACAGAAAGGGAGAAAGTAGAAAAGTTATAAAGTACCTTCCCACCCCCATGGGAGATGGCCATGCCACAATTCCTTCTCTTTCATTCTTCTCTCAGGATTTTGGGCACACATGCACACGTGCCCAACACGTTTCTCAAGCTATCAGGTCCAGGACTTGAACTGCACTGTCAGCCATGGGATCCAGCCACCTTAACCATCCATAATAAACTAGTCCTATATGTTTATTTTTTGAGCACACAGAGGTTATTATACAAGATGGTAACTCTCTACCTTGCCTGAATATTGGGGTCATTTAGACAGCTTTAGAAAAAAAACTGATGCATATCCCAAGGTCAGAGATTCTGGTGTAGTTGGTAGCCTTGTGGCCTGGTTTGGGATTTTTAATGAGCTTCCAAGTAACAGAAATGAGCATTTAAGGTTAAAAACCATTGATTTAAAAAGGAAAACAAGAATGACTCCCACTGAGAAGTTATCAGAATAAAGTGTCTAAGAGAGTGTTTTATAAACTTCAACCTATCTTGTTCAAGTGAAAAGAAAAACATAATATTTTTGCAGTTCAGGATTGGAAAATACCATAGAATCTGTCACTTATTAGAAATAATAATGATCTCTACTGCTTAGTATGTGTATTTGGCATTTAACATCTATCACCTCAAATCTTCACAAAAGTGTTGAAAGAAAAATAGCATAAGACACATTTTAAATATGAGATTTGGGGACCAGCAGGTGGCATGGTGGTTAAGGCGCTGGACACTCCCACAGGGCCGACTGGGGGTCGAGTCCTGGACCTGGTGGCTTGCTTTCTCACTTCCTTTCTCTCTCACTCTCACCCTCTGTCTCTCTCTGGTCAAATTAAAAAAAAAATCAATGAATGAATAAATAAAAAATAAAATAGTTATTTTTTTAAAAAAATAAGAGATTCAAAGAAGTTATCGAATTTGTCAAAAGACACTGGCCCTGGCCCAGCGTCTGTGGCAATATATTCACCTGCGTAGCTGGAAGCCACATGCCAACCATGGTTTGAGCCCCCATTCTATTGGCCTGAAAACATGCCAGGTGTGTGCACTGGAAGAAGGGGATTGTGATGTGACTGAGCCCTATGGAAGTGCTTCTCTCTCCCTCCTTCACGTGCACATATGCTCTGTCATGAGTTGTAATAATTATAATTATAACAATAAAAATATATACAATTCTGAGAGGAGGGCCTAGAAGCTTGAACATAGCTCTGATGTTGAAGCCATTAACTACTTATGTTCATCTAAAAATAAAAATGTAACAGTCATGCAGAAAATGCAGAGTGCGACCTAGCTTTGGTTAAAACAAAGGTGCTCAATGTGCACACTTCCAGAAAAGTATGAATGAATGTTTATCGAATTGCCAACTGTCTTCAGCGTGGGCAGGCCTATTATTTTTACTTTAAATATTTTAAGTATTTCTATGTGTGCATTTTTTTAAACAATAAACATGAATTCTATTTGTAATTTATAATTTATAAAGCCAACATGGAGGTAATGGTCGTCAATGATGGTGAAGGGCAATGGTGACTAAGAGCAAATCTTGACAGTTGGGCCAAAGGGACAACTGTCTTTTCTCCTGAGTGCACTTCACTAAACCTTTGACCCCTCCCTTCTCTGTCAACCAGTATAATAATAAGACCCTCCTCAAAGGTTCCATGAGGATTAGATATCCTCGCAGCAGGCTATCACCTATGTTATACCTATGTTATATTACCTGTCATCACTGCAGTGACAATAAGAGCTATGCAGTTCTTTTCACCAAAATACCCTTTTTATCTTTTTTACTATTTTTATTATTTATTTTATTCATGATAGAAAGCACACGTGTGCATGAGAAAGAGAGGGAGGCACTCTTGATACTGTCTTGTCATGTTGTGATTTCCCTCCCCCAGCTCACTGGGCACAGGCACCCAGTGTTTCTGGCCAGCTAGGATCTGACCCTGCGTTTGGCCATGTGGCTTCCAGCACTTCAGCTCAGTACGCTGCTGCCTGCACAAGGCTGGGCCAAAATATCTTTAAGTTTCTTTCTTATTTAAATCTAGCAGCCAACCTATATTCGCTCCTGTTCTTGCAGATGAAGAACCAAAGTCCAGACCATACAATACTGGACTGGCAATGAAGTACAGCCTGGCCTTCCTGACTCCAAATACCGCCCCCCCGCCTTTTTTTTTGCACCAACCCTGCTCTGACTCTGAGCTCTAGGGAGGTTTGTGATTTCCCCATGAAGTAACACTGAACAAAGATTAGGTCATTTTAGTAAATTGTTTTTTCTTACCGCCATGAGGGCATTTTTTAAAAAAAATAGAAGTTTGTCAAAACAAAAACAGCAACCATATGTGTCCAGAGATGTCAGAGGAGAAAGGAGCGCTCAGCAGTCCTGCAGAGCATAACAGCAGCTTGCCAGCACACTCTTTAAAAGCTTCAGGGGGCCAGGACCCAGGTCTATCAAATCTCATTTCTAAAAAACACTCCTCATCTGCTCCCATTGTTTCACCAGCACTGACAGCAGGGGACTAATAGCCCCTCTCTTGATTTCTAAGTGTTAGGGCAGGCCTTAGACAAAAACAGTGATGTGCTTTTGTTCCTAGCATGAGAGAGAAGAAACGAGCTTTGCAAACTGCTTTGCCTTCCCATGGTCATGATGAGGGGAAACCCTGGCAAACTCAGAGATACGTTTACGTTAGCAGGAGAGACGTGAGCCGGACATGATTCTAGGGCAAGGTGGAGTGGAAGGTGCTTGCTTTTCAACGCTTTTTAAAAACCCCCCAATTTCTCATATAAAAAAATCCAGTATTTAACTGGACATATTCTAAGGAACTCCCACTTCCCTGAGGAAGTGGACTGTAAGTTAAAGGGGCAAGGAGAGATCGATCATCCCTCTGCAGGATGCGGGGAGGTCCTCGTGGTCTCAGCGGCTCTTTCATTTGAACACGTAGCTGTGGCAACCAGGGTTCAGGTCAGGGTAATTAGCAGTGTCAGGGTAGGAGAAAGTTCCCGAGCAGGATGCTGAGGTGGAAGGAGCATCTGGCCAGAGTGCACGTAGGAGCCAAGCTGTCCTGCTGGGCCTCTGACGCTAAATGGGATGTGGGGAACAGATTTAAAAGTGTACTGGCGTTTAAGAGAGGAAAATAGGTACGTTTGAGAAAACATATGTGCCTTTCCTCTCATCCACACAGAGGATGGGAACATAAAACAAATGATCCCTTCCTATAGACCAGATATGTTATTGGTAATAAATGTAATGAGAAAGACTCATGCCCTAGTAAGAGCAAGACTAGAAAATGCTGAAATGTTGGCAATCGATTTCACACAGGCAGGTCTTATGGGGCAAGCATGAAATTCATGGGGCAGTTTAGTTTGTTTTTTTTTTAAGTTTATTTTTCATTCATGAAATGTGTGTGTGTGTGTGTGTGTGTGTGTGTGTGTGTGTGTGTGTGGTGGTGGTGGGGGGTGCTCCACAGGATCTCATCGTGCTAGGATCCCCTTTCCCCAGCTTGTCAGGATCTCGGGTATGAAAGCCCTGCATGTTTTAGGTTGGCCTAAAGATTAGGGAACCAAACCCAGAGTTGACCATATAGCAACTAGCGCTGCAGTTCAGTACTCTACTGACTGTACTGCCCGGGCAGGGCCCTACCTGCTTTTGCAGGGAGAACCGTAGTTGGTTAGGGGAGGAATGTGCATGGGGGAGGATGCATTTTTGTGGGCCAGAAGGGCATTTATCAGCACCTCTGTGAGAAAGTAAGAGAATAGGAGTGTCCTTGAATAAGTGTTCATCAGAGAAGAGGTCAAGGCCTATGCACAGGTTCATGAAATTAGAAAGAGTAAAGCAAGAATTAGAATCAGGAGGAATAAGAAGGACCAGCAGTTGGCGTATTGGCTATGTTGCTGGACTCCCATGCAGTTGACTGCGGTTCGAGTCCCAGACCCGGTGGCTTAAATTCAAACCAGGCACATGTGCATGCGTGCCCAAGATCCCAAGAGGAGAAGGAGGAGAAGGGATTATGGCATGACCAATTTCCCACAGGGGTGGGGGGTACTTTCTCCTCTCCTTCTCTGTCTTTCCATCTTAGGCACATACCATATTCCTAAAACTACCAAAAAAAAAAAAAAAAAAACAAGAAGAAGGAAGAGGCCAGGGGTAGCGGCTAACATTTGGGAGCAGCTCATAAGGACCAGGTGGCCCTTCAGCTGTTTCATCTCTCCTCTCCATTAACCTGGGGTGGCTTCTTGGATCCCTCTCTATGGACCAGGAATTCTGAGACTCAGGAAGGTTGAGTAATATGCTCAGTTTGCACAGTCATTAAAGGGAATAGAGATGGAGTTTCAACTCAGCTCTGCCCTGTGCTAAAGCCCCTTTCCCCATCCCCTCCGCCATGTTGCCACTCATGACAGGTAACGGCCATGGGCCACCTTAAGGAAAGAGCCTAGGACACAAGTATTAAGCCAGCCTGTGAGTGACCCTGTCAAGAGCCCTGACATCTAAGAAGGGACAAGCTTGTCCCAGGCCATGCGTGTTCTACGTGACATAGAGGCTGAGTAGGATATTCTAATATTTTGGCGTATTGTCTTTCTGGGTGTGGTGCACTATTGTTACACATGCCGCACACCCAGACAACATTGTGTGAGGGTTGCTGCTTACCTGGAAACTCTGGGCACCGGGATTTGAACTGTAATAGTCAGAAGGGGTCCACCCTGTCCAGGTATCTTACTGTAATAATAGCCAGAGGCTCTCCTTAAACTAGAACTTTATGAAGATAAGAAAAGTTACGTATTGAGTGTGTCCAAACCCATGCTATGCAATAAGACCAATCCAGTGATTTCTAGTTAATTTATAATTTTATGCAACAAACCGTGCATGCTATAGAAAGGCATTTTGGCATAAGCTTCCAAATGCTTCTTACTAAGGAATAAGAAAAGCTCTTAGCTAGGAGTTTGCTCAGAGAGTGCTCAGAGAACATTCCTTGCTCTGGTCTGATCTGAAACACTCTCCATATCTTGGGCCTCGTGTTCTGGTGCTTCTCCCAAGCATATCCCTGTTATCTTGTCGTATAGTTCTAGGAAGCTCTCTGCCTCTACATTGGGACTTGTTCCAATTTCACTTTAAATATCTAATATTTACCAATATTACCCCTAAAGAGGTTTGTTTCTCCCTCCCATAGGCTCACTAAAATGTGCTGCTTGTGATTTTGCAAAGGGCTTCTCTGTGTTTGAGGCCCTACAAATCTGAGAAAGTGTTTTAGCCAGTTGGATTTGATTTCTTTCTAATTTGTATCATTAAAAGGGATTATAATCAGGTTCTTGTGTCAAGAAGGGTGACCTTTTTGTTTGTGGTTCTCTTCCCATCAAAAGCAGGAGTGCTAGGGCACTTCTTGTGTAGCCCTGTTACAAATCCTCTGGGTGTTGCCGCTCAGGGGTGTTTCTATTAACCATTTCATCCTTGGTATTGTGTGGGCTGTGCTAAAAGATGCTGCTAAAGGCCCAGACAGGTCTAGATCTTTTTTTTTTTTTTTCCTAAAAAAAAAAATTAAGCATTCAGGTTTTGATGATGGGGGAAGGACTAAATTTAGTGAGTTTAACTGAAATGTGAACATTTTTTACATGCAAGGTGATATGTTAAGAGACTTCATATGCATGCATTTATTTAATCCTGAGAACACCTTTATGAGTGGGTATCGTATGCCTCTTTTACAGATAAAGAAACTGAGACTATAAGAAATTAGTTGACTTGTTTAAAGTCAAAGTCATGTAGTCACTAGACCAGATCTTGGATTTTGTTTAATAATTATGGTTAAAAAAAAAAGAACATATCATTTGAATCTAGCATCCTCATCATCTCTAAGTGTAAAGTGAGGTAGGGATAAGTCTGTGCATACTGTGGTGCAACAATCTCCAGAACTTTTCCACCTTGCAAAATCGAAACTCGATACCAATTGAACACTTTCCCCATCCTTCCTCCCCCAGCTCCTGGCAACCACAATTCTCCTGGGTCATCGGAAAAGTCATGACACATAGAAAGACATAGAAAAATCCATCATGACTTTTCTGACAACCCAATACAGTCTCTGAATTGGACTACTCTAGCTATCTCACATAAATGAAATCATGCAGCGGTCGTCCTTCTGTGACTGGCTTATTTCACCTTGCAAAATGTCTTCAAGGTTCAACCATGTGGTAGCATGTAACAAGACTTCCTTCCTTTTCAAGGCTGAATACTATTCCACTGTATGAGTAGGCCACATTTTCTTTGCAGATCTAGGATTTCAGTCCTAGTTAGTGAGTCTCCAAATCCCAAACTCCTTTCATGTGAGTAAACCATGATGACTTGTCAGTGCATTAAATAAAAGGTCATTACAAATGTCACATAAAATGAAAGTAAAATGAGAGGAGCCAGCAGGTGGCATGGTGGTTAAAGGCATTGGACTCCCAAATGGGTGACCATCTGGACCTGGCGGCTTGCTTTCTCACTCGCCCTCTCTGTCTCTGTCTCTCTCAAGTCAAATTGAAATAATTTTTTTAAAACATGAAAGTAAAATGAGATAGTGGCATCCCAGCTGCATTGGTAATATTCCAAGCTCAGAGGTAGAAAGAGAGGGCTGACAAGGTCTTTCGGCACTATCTGACTTACATGGTGCTAAGTGGAACCCTTCTCTTTCTTAGCAGAGAGAAAGCAGCTCTCATCTCTTCTTTGCATAGCCCACAACTGCCTCCTACCACCCTCCTACCCTAGTGCATACTCTGGCCTTTCCTTTTCTGTAAGTCACGTAGCAAGGTTCTCTGGGACATCACCAACTGAATATAAATAGCCCTGAGACCTCAAGCTCCCCTCCCTCCCGTGACCCAGCCTTCCCTGTTACCCAACTTCTCTGTCCTGTGAGCCGTGCCAGGGTCCTGTTGCTTCCGCCAGTCTAGCCTGGTAATCTGTGCCGCCTCTCTAGTTTTCGTCACATACCAGCAGCTGCCAAAGACAGCAACTTCCTTCTCCACAGCCTGCCTCACACCTGCCCATATCCTCCCTTTCCCCAGAATCCCATCGAAATATCTTGACCAGGCCTTGATGGCCTTGCAACTGCCTCATAATTCTTTATGTCTACCCCCGACCCCCACTACAGAGTGGTCCTGAACTATGAATAGCCATGTCTCCTGCTTGGCCATGGTATTCTACCACATTGGGCTTCTCTGTTGTTATCTTGAAAAATCAAAGTCGATGCTGCTCCATTCAGATCTTCCACCAGCCGCATATCCACTGTCTCCACCTTCACCTACATCCTCCTTCGGTAACTTTGTTCTCATTCAGAATATTTCCTGATTCCCCCCCCTCTATCTCACCTTGGTGTCCCCCCCATTCACACACTTCACATTCAAATTCCAACCACCCATAGACACTCATCTAAACCACCTCTATGACCCAGCACTCCTTTCTCTTCTGCTGCCCAAGTGAATCCCTGCTGGCTCCCTCCTGCCTAACCCCCAACTCCTTCTCTTTGGATTGCCATTTGCAACCTCTGAGATCTCAGATTTCAATATAATTAGTTTATTTCTAAATCTTTTTGTAAGCTACATATGAATTTACCATTTATCTTTCTGTTTGTTTTAAAAGTTTATTTATTTATTTCATGAGTGAGAGTAAAACAAGTCTCTGAATAGAGTCTGACACTGCATGCCCTCCACCCCCTTTCCAGCCAGCCAGGATCACAAGCATGTGCACACCCAGTGTGCACAGCTGAACCCAGGAACTAGACCCTGATCTTCCATATGGCTTCCAGCATTGCAGAGCATTATGCCATTGTTACACCACCAGGGCTGAGTCTTATCTTTCTGTTAGGTTGATGCAAAAGTAGTGGCTGTTTTGCATGGTTGAAATTTGCTGTTTGATATTGGAATAAATTCTTAAATAAATGTGGTTGTTATACATCATTTTAATGCACATTTCTCACTTTATGTTTTTTCCTAATGACTTATTACTTGCTGTTTACTTTATATGCATTTTAGACTATAGAAATGATGTTCGATAAAACACAAATTTGAGCAATTTGCTTATTCAAGTTCAAAATGGTTAATAAAGCTGCAGAGACAATGCTCCACATCAACAACACATTGACCCAGGAATTGCTAACAAATGTACAGCGCAGTGGTGGCTCAAGAAGTTTTGCAAAGGAGACAAAAAGCTCAAAGATGAGGAGCATAGTGGCTGGCCATCGGAGGTCGACAACAACCAATTGAGAGCAATCATTGAAGTTGATCCTCTTAGAACTACAGGAGAAGTTGTCAAAGAATCCAACATCAACCGTTCTTTGGTCATTTGGTATTTGAAGCAAATTAAAAAGGCGAAAAAAGCTTGTTGAGTGAATGGCTCACAAGCTGACCAAAAATAAGAAAAATCACCATTTTGAAGTGTTGTTTTCTCTTATTCTGTGCAACAATGATGAGCCTTTTCTAAATCAGATTGTGCTGTACAATGAAAGTGATGTTATATGACAACCAGTGATGACCAGCTCAGCGGTTGGACTGAGAAGAAGCTCCAAAGCACTTTCCAAAACCAAACTTGCACCAAAAAAAAAAAAAAAAAAAAAAAAAAATTATGTTCACTGTTTGGTGAGGTCTGATCCACTACAGCTTTCTGAATCCCGGCAAAACCATTACATCTGAGAAGTATGCTCAGATGAAATCAGCGAAATGCAACGAAAACTGTAATGCCTACAGCCAGCATTGGTCAACAGAAAAGGCCCAGTTCTCCCGATCACACGTCACACAACCAACACTTCAAAGATTGAACAAATTGCCTCAACTGCCATATTTACCTGACCTCTGGCCAGCTGACTACCACTGTTTCAAGCATCTCAACAACTTTTTCCAGGGAAAACACTTCCACAACCAGCAGGATATAGAAGATGCTTTCCAAGAGTTCACTGAATTCTGAAGCACAGATTTTTACACCACAGGAATAAACCAACCTATTTCTCATTGGCAAAAATGTGTTGATTGTAATGGTTCCTAGTTTGATTAATAAAGATGTATTTGAGCCTAGTTATAATGATTTAAAATTCACAGTCCAAAACAGCAATTGCCTTGACATCAACCTAGATATAAATTCCTTTCACTAGACACAACATATATATATATATATA
>NW_006203897.1:1549341-1554110 GCF_000334495.1 Tupaia belangeri chinensis
CCCTGGGGGGTGATTTCTCACTTTCCCTCTCTCTGTTTCTCTCTCTCTCTCTGGTGAACACACACGTCCTACAGCAAGGAACAAAAATAAAAGGGCAAACAAACAAAAAAAAACGAAGTATTTTATTTAATTTTTTCCTTTATTTATTTATTTATTTATTTTAATTTGACCAGAGAGGGACAGAATGTGAGAGAGAGAGAGAAGGAAAGTGAGAAGGGAAGCCTCCAGGTCTGGGACTTGAACTGCAGTCAGCCAAGTGGGAGTCCAGCACTCTTATCTACCACACCACCTGCCAGACCCCAACACACATTATACTTTTATATAAGTTCCTTTCAGAATAAACTAATCTTGCTCTTTATAATCCCAAATGATTCTCTCAGCTTCACAGCTTATATTACACCATCGATAAAGTATACCATAAACAAATCAGTGGGGAGAGGGAGTCAAAGTAACATAAGAGCAGTTTCATAGCCAAGCTGACGTGAATGGGGCCAGTGATGTGGAAGAGGTGAATGAGAGCAAATGGGGCAAGGGTCTAGTTACAATGAGTACCTAAGAAGAGTACAGTGTTTTAGTTTTTTATTTAATTTTTTTTTTAAGCCACAACAGACATGCCACATAAGTTTGGAGGATGTCATGTCTGACATCAACATTCCAGCCTGCCCTGTAGGCGTCGGGGGGCTCCTAGTGGAAGGTCTCTGGGCACAGTGTAGAGACCCACTTCCCTGTGGTGCCAAAGAGCATTTGGGAGTTTCCTAGCACGGAAGTAGCCAAGAAGTTGGCCAAAGGGGAAGCCATATGCAGGACACTGCAACCAAAGTGAGAGGCGAGTCCCAGCTTATCGGAAGATAGTGACAACCACAAAACAGACACAGCCTCCCCTTGTGTCCCACACTGGCTCCAGACAACACAATGTTAAATATGCCTCCTCAACTCAGATCCCAAGTGAGAGAAGGAAAAAGGGAGATCCTAACTTGACTTTTACTCCTAAACAACATAGTTGAAATCACAGTGACTGAGTTACACACATTGGCAAAATTGATGCTGTAAGCTGAGCTGACTTCACGCTTGGGTCTGTGGAATGCTTCTCCTCTAAACAAATGATCACCTGCAAACACCACAGGCATACCTGACAGGAACTTCAGGAGTGACCCAGGTGGAGCTGCTCATAGTAGTGACAAGGACCTGGGCCCTGGAGGATGAGATGTGGATGTGGCTGCCAGCCCACTTCCAACAGGCTTGCTCTTCCCTATTGTCTTCTACAGATAGGAGATGCCACACCGAAACAAGGACAGATGAATCAAGTTTACAGTAAAGGACTCAGGGTTGGTCCCTTATTGTACAGAGGAAGCTGGATCCCATGTGGTTGACCAGGGTTTGAGTCCTAGCCCTTCTGGTCAAGAAAGCTGGGCACGTGCATCAGATCCTGATAGAAAATTAGAGGAAAAAGGATTGTGATGTGACTAGGCCCTGGGTAGGGTGTACCTACCCTCTTTATCTCTTTCTCTTCATGCATGTATCCTTTGATAAAAATAAATAAACAAGTAGATGAAAAGACTCAGTAATTCCACATATCGTAGTAGTTTTAGCTATATAAAGTGTGAAAAAAAGAAAGAAAAAAATGGGATCAGCAGTTGGCCTAATGGCTATGTCGCTGGACTCCCATGTAGTTGACCATGGTTCAAGTCCCATACCCAGTGGCTTAACCTCAGACCGGGCACGTGTGTGTGTGTGTGTGTGCCAAAGATCCAGAGAGAAGAATGGAGGAGAAGGGATTGCAGTCTGGCCATCCCCTGGGGGGTGATTTCTCGCTTTCTGTCTCTCTGTCTCTCTGGTGAGCACACGTACTCTATAGTAAAAACCTCTCAAAAAAAAGTGTGAAAATGACAGGGAGATGTGTAGGTGAGGGTTATTTATTTATTTTTAAGAGAGATTTTTGCTATCGGGTACGTGCGCTTGCTAGAAAGACAGAAAACAAGCAAGAAATCACCAAATGGGTGTAAGTGTGTATGTATGTGTGACCATGCCACAGTCCCTTCTCTCTAGTGTCCTCTCAGGATTTTGAGCACACACGCCTGGTGTGAGTTTTATGATTCCAGGTCTGGGACTCAAACCACAGTTGACTCCGTGGGAGTCCAGTGATGTAACTGTTATGCCACTTGCTATTTATTTATGTTTTTACACAAAAACCAAGGTGGGGTAGAGTGAGGCTGAGGCATGGGAAGGCAAAGGCAGCTCCCTATCCTTGCTAGGATGACTGGAAGATGAAGGAGGGATACCCGTGGCCCTATGCTGACAATCACAAAGTTGCAGGGCCCTTGCTGGGCTTTTTTGGAGCTACAGGGTGAAACTTTAATCATTCCTCATTGTACAAATACTTGCTTTGCCTTGGACACAAAAGATGCTGATAAAAAACTATACTCATATACTCATTTGCACAATTAGCTAACATTTTCCTGACAATAACAGAGAAGAAGCAAATCCAACTGCTCTGGTTTGAGAGAAGGGTCCTGGCCGGACTCTGTCTTGGTTTAAGAGCCAAGAATATGATCATCCTTCTGGGTGATTAAGGATCCACCTTCCACATGCTAATGCTTCATTTCCCCCATGAATTCAACTCTGAGCACAGAAGCAGAGACGTGTATTTAAAAGCTTATTAGAAGTAATCTCATAAGCTTATTAGGAGTACATTTATTTTGATGATAAGTGAAAACAAATATCTCTTTATACACTGATGTTGAAGGAGTGCTTATGGAATGAGAGGCATCTCAGTGACTAAAGCGAAACGTCTCTATTGATTTTGTTGGATAGAATAATTTGAGTGTTATTGTACTAATCACATCTGTCATTTATACTTAGCATATTACTATTCTTACATTATGAGACAAAATTTTTAAGATTGTGAGCCCAGTTCGCCCAGTCAAAAAAACGTTGTATTTTTTTCTTCTGGGAAGCAGCAATTAGCGTAATGGCTATGTCGCTGGACTCCCATGTAGTCAACCGTGGTTCGCGTCCCGGACCCAGTGGCTTAAAACTCACACCGGGCACATGTGCGTGCGTGCCCAAGATCCCGAGAGGAGAATGGAGGAGAAGAGATTGCGGCGTGACCATCGCCTCTGGGGGGTGATTTCTCGCTTTCTGTCTCTATGTCTCTCTCTGTCTGTCTGGCGAGCGCATGCGCCCTATAGCGAAAAAAAAACTCTCCAAAAAGAAAAAGTATTTTTTTCTTCTATGAATGAGTGAAAGAGACAGAGATAAAGAGACAGTACCCCCAACAGAGTCTTGATGCAATGATTCACTCTCAGTCTCAGCTAGATCATGGGCGCACATGCACCTGGCATGTTCAGAGCAGACTCTGGATGTGAACCCAGAACCTTCCCATGTGAGTCAGCCTAGCACAGTGTTGCATTACCACTATGCCACGATCCAGCCCTGACTTATTCAAATTGTTTCTTGCTGGCTTTTTAGGAGTGGGAGTGGGAAGAAGAGAAAGGGGCCTTTGTCTGCTTGTACTTATGTTCATCAAAAACAACCAAAAATGAATCCTGAACTTCTTTGCCACAGGTCAGGGCCTGGAAGCAGGGAAGGGGTCCTTACTCAGTGGTGCTGGTGCTGCGAGCCCAGGAGGAGGGAGGGAAGGTGGAGACAGAGTACTTGCTGCTCATAAGCTCCCAGGCGATGTGACATACATGTACACAAGGGCATCCAGCACGTTTCCTTGCATTGAATATTAAAGAATAGCGGATCATTCTCCAAGATTGTTTTGCAGGTCACAGTAGTGATAATGACCCTGTGAAACGTGACCTTGTGCTTTTCATTTCACACACACTGTCTCATTCAATGCTCCTAAACACCATAGGAGGAAGTAGGAACCCCCCTTTACAAATAAGTGGCTTTGTCTATGGGGTATAAAAGTGGAAGTGATGGCTGACCCTTAAATAGACCTGTGCTTGTTTTATTTAGAATATTAACGTGACACTCACTATGTGCCAGGCACTCTTCAGAACTTGAGGCGTGCTAACTTGTTTACTCCTCATCACGGCCCAAGGTCACTTGCCCAAGGAAGTAGAAGTGGAACTGTGGCTTTCTAGTGGCTGTCCCCAATCTCTGCCATCTCCTCCCTCTATCCCCACCCTGTCATGTTGCTTCTCTGTGGATCAGTGATGCAAGAGTGCACTCGGCACCATGAGCCTCACCTCAATCACTTGGTAAGTATGTAATTAGTGGTTTACTCCTTCACCATCCCTTGGACTCTACAGTCAGTGGTGAAGATCAGATCTGCTCTACTCACCGCTGTCTCTGGTGACACAATACATGACACATAGTAGGCTCTCAAAAGGAGTTGTCGAATTCAAGGATCTGTTCTAGCCATCCGTACTGTGTGTGGAACTGAGCTGACAACACAAACAGTTGCATAATTAACCTTGTCTGTTAAGGTTGGTATATGCTAAGTATACGAGACATTTCGAAAATTGGAAATAGTTTAAAAACTATAGTTTTACAAAATAGCAATTGAGATGATATCTACTAAGTTGAGAGCAACTGAGATACCACCTATTAAGAATGCACTGTGGGGGCCTGCCTTTTGGCCGGAATCGCCATCTTCCAGTAATTAACCAAAATGACTAACACAAAGGGAAAGGGGAGAGGCACCCATGTATGTTCTCTAGGCCTTTTAGAAAACAAGGAGTGGTTCCTTTGGCAACATATATGGGAATCTACAAGAAAGGGATATTGTAGACATTAAGGGAATGGGTACTGTTCAAAAA
>NW_006203897.1:1554435-1556385 GCF_000334495.1 Tupaia belangeri chinensis
AAAAAAAAATAATCCGGGGGTTTAAAAAAAAAAAAAAAAAAAGCACTGTGGGGGCCTGATCGTGGTGCAGTGGTAAACTGTGATGCTATTTGAGGCAGACCATGTGGGAAGGTTGTGTGTCCATGTTTGGGGATGCTTTTGAATACACGGGGTGCATGCATGTCCATAATCCAGGGCTGGCTAAAGCTGGGAGAGAATCTCAGCATTGAGACTGCCGGGGGTGCTGTCTGTTTCACACAGAGAGGAAATAAATAAAGCTTTTTTTTTTTTTTAAAGTACTGTGTGAAACACTACTTTAAGCACTTTACATGCATTTCTCATTTAATTTTTGCAAAATAGCCCTGCAAAGTTGGTACTCTTTTGCCAATTTCATTTTTTTTTCTAATCTCAAATGCACAAGCATTGGGTTAATCATCATCCTTGGTTCAGGGAATGTTGTTACTATTTCAAGCCTGAACCTCCTTCATTCATCTTCTATTTATTCAGCCACAGTTTAAGTAATTCCTTTATTCATCTTCTATTTATTTAGCCATAGTTTAGGTAATAAACTGAACTGACTGCCCAGTCCCCAAACTAGCAATAACTTGCATCCACCAATATGCTATTCTCATCCCATTCTCTTGACTTCCCTACATATAACCTACCCAGAAGTTTGTATCTTCTTCTTGTTTTCTATTGGTTGTCATTTATTGTTTAATTTTAGTTATTTTGAACTTTATTAACTTGTTTATTTACTCAGCATCACATTCCTCAGTCATCCTGTTGTCAAATGTAACTGCAGTTTGTTCATTTTCTCTACTTTAATTTTTAAATACAGTTTGTCGATGGGTGTTTCAGTTGCTATCCATTTTTTAATATTGTGAAAGGCTGTTTCTCTTGGGTATAATGCCAATTTTACAGAGAAAAACAAACAAACAAACAAACAACTGAGGCACAGAGAAATTAAGTAACTCATCAGAGATTTCCCCTGCCAATAAGTGGCCACACCAGGATTTGAGCGTAGGTCTAAATCATGGGATCTTTCACCAGCATGTTATATAGAAATTCCTATGGGGAAAAGAGTAAAGGATCAAGAGCCTATTTCCTTCTTATTCTACTGGTATAAAGTTACTCCACCCACTCTTCATCTACTGGAGAAGAAAAACTTGTAAGTTGACTTAATTAGCCTTTCAAATAAATTCACTTACCCTGTTGGATGTAGTAACTTTACTCTTCCCCATTTCAAAAAGTGATATTGTTGGGTTTAAGAGTTGATCTCCGAGACCATATGCCTAGTTTGATTTTATACTTATAATCTGTTTACCTCTAGATTTTGTATTTAAACTCCTTTTGCAATAGAACAAATTGTGTGTGTATTTTGTTTTTAATCAAAAGTTCTAAAGAAAAAAATGAGGAGGAATAAAGTAATTTTGTTAGTTCCTACATCCTGCTGTAATGTTACTAGAAGCAAGATAACTAAACTCATTTATTTGAATTAAAAATGGTTTTACACGGAAAATAGATCAGTAAACCATAAGAAGCTCTCATCATATAAGCTCTAAGTCACAATTTTAAAACAGAAGTGATTTTATTTCCATGTGAAGAAATTTTTTCAAGAAAATGCTTAGGTATTTGGAATTTAGGAAAAATGGAAATGAATCATTATATGTTTGTATTTATATAGTTTTTGTTTTTTTTTAAATAGGTATTTCTGTACTTTTAGTTACTAAACAATGTAAACTTTGAATTTATGTGGATTTTGGATGTGGATCAGATTGAGGTCTAGTTTCTATAACATTATGTTCTTCACCTCTGCCTGGCCCCAGGAACTTCACTGCCTTCTTCTTCTTGCCCTTCTCTTCCTCATAACAGACCATTCTGGCAGCAACACTTTCTTTTTCTCTTTCTTTCTCTTTCTTTCTTTCTTTCTTTCTTTCTTTCTTTCTTTCTTTCTTTCTTTCTTTCTTTCTT
>NW_006203897.1:1560183-1581071 GCF_000334495.1 Tupaia belangeri chinensis
CTTTCTTTCTTTCTTTCTTTCTTTCTTTCTTTCTTTCTTTCTTTCTTTCTTTCTTTCTTTCTTCTTTTTTCTTTCTTTCTTTTTCTTTCTTCCTTCCTTTCTTTCTTTCTTTCTTTCTTTCTTTCTTTCTTTCTTTCTTTCTTTCTTTCTTTCTTTCTTTCTTCTTTTCTTTTTTCTTCCTTTAAAGAGGTTTTGCCATAGGGCACATGTGCTAGCCAGAGAGAGTGAGAGGGAAAATGAGAAATCATGACCCCAGGAGGGATGGCCATGCCACAATCCTTTTTCCTCTATCTTCCTTTGAGGATCCTAGGCATGCATATGGGCCTGGTGTGAGTTTGAAGCCACTAGGTCTGGAACTCAAGCCGTGGTCAGCCATGTGGGAGTCCAGCGGCATAATTGCTATGTCATCTGCTGGCTCCAGCAACCCGTTTTTTCAACAGCTATTTCCCACTTTTGTTTTCAGCCTTCTTTGCATGTAGATTTGTGCTGTACATTTCTTTCTATTGTTCAAAAATATCAGACAAAAATATTTAAAAATCATTCACAACTTTACAAAAAGTTTAGGAACTAGAGGGGAAAAAATCTTTTGTACACTCACCATCTCATTCAGCTCCCACTATGGTTGGGTATTCCGTCTCATCTTAGCCTATGTGCTTACTCATTGTCTGTACAGTGGCATGCAGTGTTTATCGACATTTCCTATCCCACATATTTTAGCTTGAATTTTCCCAAAAGCAGACCTTGAGAAAAGGGTTCCTGAGAAGTTAATTTATTGAGGATGCACAGGCATACCTGACTGCTAGGGTAAAGGGGAAACAACACAAGGAAGGAAGACAGCCAATGAAAAATGCATTTGTTAAGTAATAGAAGCTTAATCCCCAAGTGAATTGAGGTCATGGTGCAAAATCTCAAAACTATCCTACTATAGGGGTAATGGAATTGGGTATGTATGCACGATCTCCCCATGGTCATTGTTCGAAGAGTGCTGGGGGCAGGGAAAAGGGAGCTAATTCTTCAGCTGTGTGGGTGTCCACAGTTGGGGGTGGTTAGCTGGAACTTGTCTGGAACACACTGAGAGCCGTAAGTGACATGGGCGGATCCGGAGTGTCTGCTCTCCTGCTTTGTTCACTTAACATTAATTACAGCACAAACACTTCCTTGTTGCTACACAGCCTTTACACTGCATAATATTTCATAATAGAATCATAACTAACTCTCTAATATAGGGTATTTAGGTTGCTTCAAAATGCAATGAGTGGCTTGGCAACAAATAACTAATATCCGTTCAGACTCTAAAAGCAGGAGCTGCATACCAGGAAATGGAAATACTACATATTCTCAAAGATACTGCAAGTTCTCTAGTCAAATGAGCTGAACAGAACACTGCAGGTGAGCGAGAATTATGAAGCCTGAGTCCTGTGAGCAGGTAGCCTGTCAACATGTGTTCTGTACTTAGGGTAACACTTTTTATTTTTTACGAGAGTTTTTATATAGGGCGTGCATGCTTGCCAGAGAGACAGAAAGACAGAAAGTAAGAATTCCCCCCTGCCCAAGGCGGATTGACCACATCACAATCCCTTCTCCATTCTCCTCCTGGGATTTTGGGCATGTACGCATATGTGCCCAGTGTGAGTTTCAAGCCACTGGGTCTGGGACTTGAACCATGGTCAGTCATGTGGGAGTCCAGCTTAACCACTTGCTGGTACCTAAGGTGACACTTTAATCACTAGTATGTGATCATGCGATAGCTGTACTTTGTTCTTCAGAACTTCTAAAGTCTACAAACTTTGTATGTCAAAACTTTGCATCAGGGCTGCAATAGTTAAGAAATACATAGATATGTATCTATGTATTTCATGATTTCTGACCCATCATTTTGGGTCAGAAAGTATTACTGAAACAAGAGCACTGGGTTTTGATATGGTTAGCCATCAAGCAGCTGTTTTATCTTGGGATGGCCTCAGTATATCTCTTCTTCACCTGTAAATCAAGGTGTGTTGTAGTCATAGTCTACAGTTTCTCCTACAGACATTTCCCCTCCCTTTTCTTTCCTACTGAGACAAACTTTATGTAGATGCCAGATGGATAGTACCTGTTCCTAGGGTATAACTCCTGAGATAATTATGATTGGTTTGAGTCACTTGTGGTAATTTTTTCATATACTTGCATTCCCAACTTTCTTGCTGTTAGGTACAGCCAAGTTAAAAGATAATAATTCTTACACAATATAAGACTTTTATTTTTAAAATTTTTTTTTATAGGGTGCGTGTACTTTCCAGAAAGACAGAGAGAGACAGAGAGACAGAAAGCGAGAAATCACCCCCCAGGGGGGGATGGCCACACCACAATCCCTTCTCCTCCATTCTCCTCTTGGGATCCTGGGCATGCACGCACACGCACCCAGCCTGAGTTTAAGCCACCGGGTCCAAGCCTCAAACCGCGGTCGACTACATCGGAGTCCAGCAACATAGCCATTACGCTAACTGCTGGTCCCAACATAAGACTTTCTCATGCACCATGGTTTTTTGTTTGTTTTGTTTTGTTTTGTTTTGTTTTTATTGCCAACAGGCACATATACTCACCAGAGAGAGACAGAGAAAAGGGAGAAAGGAAGGGGAAAAAGTCTCCCCATGGGATGTGGTCATATCTCAATCCTTTCTCTTCCATTTCCCCATCCTGTTGGGATTTTGAACACACACACACACACACACACACACACACACACACACGTGTGTTTTTCAAGCTGCCAGGGCTGGGATTTGAACCATGGTTGGCCATGTGAAATGACATTCTCTTAACCACTAGGCCACAGGGCTGGCCCCTCATGTACCTACCACTCTTTAATTAAGTACTTTATGTATTTATTAACTCATTGAACTCTCACAACCATCTTATGAGCCAAGTGTGCTATTATCACCCTGTTTTACCAGGAGGAAATTGGAACAGAAAAGTTAAGCAACTTGCTTAAGGTCACTTGGCTAGCCAATGATGGAGCAAGGACTCTCACGGAGGCTTGGACAGTTCCAAGATCCATGCCCTGTGCCATACATAGAATATCCCAGCTTCTGTTTATGTAACCAGGAGCATGTCCCAGTATTATTATTCCTGAATTAGCACAGGTTGGCCCCGGGAGGCACAGTGCTTTTCCGACACAGTGAGCCCCACAGGAGTTACCTCATGGCTTTAAATGAGCAAAATTTATAGTTTCTCTTAAGGGCCTCATCACGAATAATAAATTTTAGTTAAAATCATATTCTGGAAAACTAAATCACACCACTGAAGAGGTAGCAGCCAAGAATATTTAATTCCCCCCATTCCTACTCCTTTAAGGTTAGAGTATATAGAATTAGCCTATACGCAACATTGCCTTCACTCCAGTGCCACTCTGCAGCATGTGTACACACACATGCACGCGCGCACCTTCACATTCTGCCCCACGCACATGCTGGTCACCCTGTGTAAATGGTTTTATGACAGTTCATCTTCTGTGTGTTCAGTCCCATCCTTAAGCTTAAGAGCCTCCTGCCTCAGCCTTTCAAGTAGCTGGGATTATAGGCAATTTGCCTTTAATTTTGGCCAGGAATCAAAACCAGGCTTTTCCTGTGGTCCCAGCCTGCGGAGCACCATGTCTTAGTAGCCTGCACCCTCATGGCTGGGCCAGTCCTCAACTTCTTATTTGAAGAAATTTCTTCAAACCTCATCCCAACCTACTCTCCATGCTTTAGGTCACCAACTTCCATTTCTTCTCTAGCCTTTGCTTTGACTCTCATTTTTTGCCCTAAGACACACTGTAATCTTTCAGGTTCGAACTGAGTCTTTTTGACAGAGTGCTTATTTCCTGTCTCAGTGACTGGCTGACAGCTCTCTCAATCCTATGGGCCTTTGTATCCCCCTATGTTGACCTATGTTGACTGGAGTCTACTAGGCAATAACTCCTTGACTCTTTTCATTATTAGTAGCATGTGGTTTCAAAAAAATCTGCTCGGCCTTCATCTGAGGCTCAAGTCACGATAGCTGTAATACTTCAAGGAAATTCACTTGAGGATTTGCTTTAGGAACCATTCTCAGTCCTCTCTGAGAAATCATACAGAATGATAGAGTTTCTAGGACGCTGGTCCGAGGGAAACCTTATCCCGTTTTCAAATGGGAGAGGCTATTACAGAAATTACAAACTCTTCAGTATATCTCCCCTCTGAGTATTCAGAAAAGAAATCCAAGAAGAATTCCCAACAGTCAGCATGAATTTACTAAGAACGAGTCAGGCCAGGCTGGTGGACCTCTTTTCATTTGGGGGAAGGCAGGTACATTAGAGAAGAACATCTTAACCTCAGTTATCAGTACTCTGGTGTGTAAGAATTAGGGAAAAGTGAGGAGGGTAGAGTTGCAACCAGCCCTGCAGGTATTATACATCTGTTCAGTTTTACTAGTCTGCTTCAGCGCTTTAAAATGTAAAAAAAGTGAAAGCTTCAAACTGAGCAACTTATTTTTAAATACTTAGCTTTTGTGTGGAAGAAGGAATAGATTGCAGGGGGCAGACTAGGATAATTGTGTGCAACTTACAGGAAGGTTGATTAGCGCTCCAAATAGGGAAGAACTATCTAATGCCTAGAACAGCGTTTCTTAAACCTGAGTCACGTACAGATCCCTGATAGAGAAAGAGTTCCTGCAAAACCCCAGTGTTTATAAATTATTTTTCTATAATGCTTTTTCATTATGGACAAACATACAACCAGGTAGAAAGTCCTTATAGTTAAAACAAATTTACAAATTCAATTTTTAAACTCCACTTACCAAAGTATAAGTTAAAGGCAAGCAAAACTACATTGTCAACAACACTTAAATTAGCTACCTTATTTGAATGGAAGAGATGATGTCACATTGCTGAGACAAAGTCAGCATTCAGAGTCTGATTATGGTATCAGTGGTTTTTGTCCTGGGCAGTCGGAGTCTGCTGCATGAATTGTGATAACCCAAACCAGACACATTTCTTTTTCTGAACCATGGAGAAACCTTTATTTATGAGGCATGCTATGATCTCACTTTCCTTCACTAAAACTGACATTAGTTGTTACCTATTCAGTCCAACTTTTTTTTTTTCATTCACCTCAATTAAAGCAGAACTACTGTATTTTCACAATACATAAAAGTAAGCGCCATAGGCCAGCCTGTGGCGGTTAGAGAGAAGGACCCACATTGCCTACTGCCCAGATAAGAGTCCCAGACCTGGTAGCTTGAAAATCACACTGGGTTTGTGTGCATGCATACCCAAAATCCCAATGGTAGAAAGAGATAGAGGAGTAGGGATTGTGGCCTGACCATTTCCCACGAGGGGGGTGTGTTCTCCCTCTTCCTCTGTCTCTCTTTGATGAGTATACATGCCCTCTGGTCAAAAAGCAAACAAACAAACACAGCCCACCGAACCAAAAAAGCAAACACTGAAAACTGCCTTATGGTGGTACTTAGATAGAAAGTGGTTACTTCAATTGTCAAAACCATAGGGGGCTAGATGGTGGTATATGGAAAGATGGGATGAACTGGGTGGCACCTATGGCTCGATAGTTAAGGGAGCTGGATCCTACATGGCCAACAGCCCTGGTGACTTGAAAAATGTGCCAGGTGCATTTTTGGCATATGCATGCCAAAAATGCCAACAAGATGGAGAAATGGAGAAGGGATTGCGATGTGACCATGCCCCAGGGGGGCTACTTTCTCCCTTTCCTTCTCTCTCTGTCTCTCTCTGGAGAACACAAGTACCCTCTGGCATAGTAAACAAAACAAAACAAAAAATGTGATGCTTTGCAAGGCTGACTCACATGGGAAGGTTTCAATTTTATATCCAGAGACCTCCTTTAGTACACCAGTAGCATGCATGCCCAAAATACAGGCTTGAGGCTACGGGTGAAGTGGGGCATCGGGACTCTGTTGGGTGTACCTGTATCTCCATTTCCCTCCGTCTCTGTCTCTTTCATTCATGGAATAAACAAACTTTATTTATGTATATGTATATATATGTATACATATTGTGTGTGCATGTGTGTGTGTGTGTGTGTGTGTGTGTATAAAACAAAATAAAATATGCAATGTAAAGAGTGAACCCTAATGGAAAGTATAAACTTCAGTTAATACTAATGTACCAATTTTGACTCATCAATTGTGACAAATGTACCACACCAACTTAAGATATTAAAAATAAAACAAATTGGGGTTCAGGGGGCCAGGTGGTATTTGAAAATTCTCTATATTTGTCATTTAATCTTTCTGTAAGCCTAAAACTGCCCCCCAAAGGGACTAGTATATAGCATAATGGCTACATTGCTGGACTCCCATGTAGTCGATCGCAGTTCGAGTCCCAGATCTGGTGGCTTAAAACTCACAGTAGGCACATATGTGAGTGTGCCCAAAATCCCAAGAGGAGAATGGAGAAGAGATTACAGTTGTAGCCATCCCTCCTGGGTGGGGGGTGATTTCTTTCTTTCTATCTATCTCTGTCTCTTGAGCGAGTACATGCACCCTATACCAAAAATCTCTCTCACCAAAAAAAAAAAAAAAGCCCCAAAAAAGTAAAAATAAATAAATAAATAAAAAATAAATGGGGCCAGCCCTGTGGCACAGTGGTTAAGCACTGTACATTGGAAGCCAGATCCCACATGGCCAACCAGTAGTTCAAATCCTGCCCTGGAGGCTTGAAAAACATGCCAGGCCCATGTGGGTACATGGCCTGAGAAATAAAGGAAAAAGAATTGCAGTGTGTTCATGCCCTGTTGGAGGGTGTTCTCTCTCTTTTTCTCTCTGGGGAGTGTATGCACCCTCAGCTAATTAAAATACAAAAAAAAAGTGGTCACTATATTATATTCATTCTTTTAGATCATTGTCCAAACATTTCTGGATCTTGCATAGACCTCTAGACATCCAAGAGTATATCTTCGTATCCAGGGTCCCCAGTGCAGTTTAAGAAAAGCTAGAGTTGAGGGTTCAAGAATGGAATGAGATGTTCTGAAGAGTTGTCAGAGCTTCTTCACTCCAAGCATTTGAGAAAATGTCTGGAAGGTCAGCTTTGTGAGATGCTCTTCTGGGGATTTTTGGTTTTGGAGAGAGGTCAGAACACATGATCTCTAATTCCAAAATTATATAATTCAGTTTTTATGATGATTTAACCTTGAATTAATTTGCTTTTAGCTCTACTTTTCACAGACTGTGCAGTGGCTTGATGCCAGAACAATAATTTGTTTAAACTTGTAGCTTTCTAAGGTTTTTTTTTTTTTTTCTTCTTATTCCCACAACTCTGTCCAAATAGCAACACTTTCATTTAGGCCGACTGGCAATTTTTTTGTCCTGGGAAAGAATAACTAATACACCCCACTTCATTCCAGTGAACTCAGAATTGCATTCCTTTCTGATGGGGTATCTCATTGTAGGCTGAGCGAAGAACTATAGCTACAACTCCATTTCAATCCTTGAATAAGCCATTTTCTAACTGGTCTCTCAGAGAAAACCTAGAAAACTTTTCTATTTCATTATTCCCGTCGGCAGCTATTTCCTTCCAGGAATCTGAGGTTAGGATTGAATCTGCAAAAGGACTCCTAAAATTCTAAACTTTTATAAACTCCTTTTTAAACTTTATTGAATTCACATGTGCCCATCTTTGTTCAGTCTCAGGAAATGACACTGGCATATAGAACTCGTGACATCTTGGCGTTGAGTATGTAAAATCCTTTGGCAAAGTGTCGATTGGATCTAAATATTTAATTTCATCTTTTGGAGTAGAATTTCTGAGTTGGGATGAAATTGTTTTCTATTTGGAAGCAGGAAAATTAGGTCTTTGTCATAAATGTGGGTATCTAACGAAAGAATAGCTACCCATGTTTCCCGGTTTCCAGTCTATCTCTCCTACCAGGCGGCATTCTCTCCCCTAGCCCATTACATCAGACTTCTCACTCTTCTGACTTGGGACTTGCAGATCTGAAGGCAGCCTTGACTGCGTGGCTTTTCATCTCCACCCACCGTCTGTTCTGAGAACTGCATGAGCATGTCAGCTAGCCCAGTCCCAAATGCAGGCGAGGTGATTCTCCCAACTGCAGAAAGAGAAAAAGTGTTAGGATAGAAAGAGTAAAATGATAGAGCAAATGAACATTCAAAGATCCCAGCGGATATATCTGAAAAAAATGAGTCTCCTAGGTTTCTCTCTCTATTTTGATATTTTCAAAAGGGAACAATCACTATTATTAAAGATCACAACCAAAGGTCAATAATCTAAAGTGACATGCTATTTCCAATGTGGTAACAAGATTCAATTATTCTCAAATTGAATTAAAAGCAATAGTTGGGTAGAATTTCAATGGAGACATGGACATGTATGTTTTTATAACTGCTATCGCAGTGTTCCCTGTTTGAAAGCTATTACAGTACCCGGTTAGCAGCGACGTATTTTGGAAAACAGTAGCAGTCTAAAATCAGACAAAACATGCCTCCCTGATGTGTTGAGATTTTTTTTTCCACTCCTGTGGTAATTTTTTTCATACTTTCACCAGTTTCAGGAAAGGGTGGGTTAGAGTCAGGGGCTTCCTGAAACTTTTTAGTACAGGAATTTGAATGAAGCGGCGTGTTTAGAGGGGCCCTTGAGAATTGTGTTTTGGAACAGACAGACCCCATGCAGTATTATCTTTGCCACGTTTTACAGTTTTGTGTGAAACTTATTTTTAATCTTTCACAAAGCATAGCCGTGTTTATCTTAAATGCTGAAAAAGTTTAATAGTTTAAAACAAAACTTTTACAAATAATTAAATATACAATGAATGTTGAAACATAAAAGTCGGACAGAATGTTACCTTAACAAGAAAGGGCTTCCTAAAGATCAAAGATGGTTGTTTGTTTTATTTGCTCAAGACAAATAACAAGTACTTTCACTTTAAGGGAGCCGAATGGCTATTGAAGGAGGCTTGAAGAGGGTTGCACCGCCCCACCCCCACCAAGATAAAGGCTTCCTGCACCTCATATTCCTGGAGCTGAGAAACCTGCTCATTGAAAAACAGAATACTGACATCTGATGGATGATAGCTTATGATTCGAGCCCATGATACTTTTAAGCATGTCTCTGGATCTTGGTCAAGAACATGAGAGGAAGATACAGCATTTGGGGCTTTGCCTTATTTTGTGTATGGATAGGACCATCAGAACAGCATGACGTAACAAATCATTGCATAGGCTGCTGCTGCTACGTCCATCACTGGGTGCAAATGCTTCTGAGTTCCACCCACCTTCATGTTGAGCTGTTGTTTTATTTCTTCCATGAGTGAGAGAGACAGCACCCCAAGAGGGTGTTGGTGCTGTGATCCAGCCCCAGCCTTCAACCAGCCCTGGATCATGGGCAAAATCATGTCCAGCATACTCAGGGAGGTCTGATCTAAACCAGGAACCTCCTGATGGGGGATTGCCTTCCAGATCATGGCATTTTTACCTTTGTGAGGTAATGCTGCCTTTAATGCTGCCTTTGAACGAGAAGGGAAGAAAAGAGCTTTTTTAGAATGAAAGTTCCTTTTCCCCTAAATACCTACAGATTTGGGCTTTCTTTAAGTCAGGAATAGTAAGTCAGCTAGGAAGAGATGGAAATGTACTGGAAGTGAAATTTGTAGTGGTCTATAAGAGGTGGGTGTGTATGATCATAGTCTTTGTTAGACCATTTTAATGAGGCAAAGCAACTTCAGATGATATAATATCTAGTCATTTTCATCTGTAGCTGTTATCTAGGCTGCATCTAGTCCTACAAACATGCTTTTCAGGCCTAGCTTCTATGGCAGTGATAATGCAGGTGTCTGTAACTGGTAGCCATATGGCTGACCACAGGTTCAAATCCCAGGGTTGGCCTGAAAATATGCTGGGCACCTGATAGAATGCCCAGGATCCTGAAGAGCTGGATGGCAAAGGAAAGGGGATTTGGGTGCTTTCTTTCTCTCTCTGTCTCATGTATGCATGCACATTTTAGCATTAAGAAAAAAACAGATTCAAAGAGAAACAATAGTTCTATTTATTTATCTCGTGTTACCTCACAACGGCTTCAGAATATGTTTATGGCTATTTATAAATGCTTCAACAAATATTTATTTTGCATGAGACTAAATTTTAATATCTGAGGTTTCTTGTTGTTGGTCTGTATTGTTTCTGGATTTTTCTACCCAAGCAGTAGAGCATAGTGGTTAAAAGCTTGACCTTAAAAAAATAAATAAATAAATAAATAAAATAAAAATAAAAAAATAAAAGCTTGACCTTTAGAATTAGTCAAACTGATGCTCATTTACTTGTGTAATTTGAATGTCAATGAAGCTTCCTAAGCCTGCATTTATTTGTTTGCAAAATGCCATATAGTAATAGTCCTTAATTTGAAAGGTGGTTGTGAGGATTGAAAGCAGGTAAAGAGCTCAGCGCAAGGTCCATTAAGTAATAAATGTTATGATGAGAAGTAAAGATACGTGTCTGCATCCTTAAATCAATGACAAAGAACTTAAAAGACTTTAGGCAGTCGTTGAGGGAAATCTAACATTACATCTCTGTTCGACTTGTTTCCTTTGTGTTATACTTAGAATAATATGGAACTTCTTACTAGAATACAAAACTGTGGAGCCTAGAGGCTCATCCTGGGAGGGGCGCGAGAAGGAAGAAGGTCATGAAGCAGAGAGAATTAACCCGATAAATGTAGACATGGCAAAATATTCATGCTCTTGAAGAGGGCTTTGTTGAACCTATCATTCTTCAAGACTCTACATGGGATTGAACACAATTACAGAGTGTATTAAATGATATCCCGTGACTTCAGGAAATCTCCCAAGAAACAAAACCTCTCTGGTTGGGAGAGCACTAATGCAAAGATTCCAAATACCAGATTCTCCCCACGTCATGACTTTGGAATGTACTGAATCAGCAAATTATTTTGTTTTGCCTAATTTATTTGAATGGGAGGCAGGATGGTAAAGTGGAGTAATGAAGTAGCTTTATTTTAATTGTTGTTTTTAAAAATTATTTATAGATTTGCTGTCAATTATTGCTAGCAATTGTTGAGTGACATTTAATAATTACATACTCACTGGGATAGAGGTAAAGGTAGTTCAGAGGTATTAGAGATAATAGGAGTAAGTTTTTAAAGTATCACAGATGGGCCAGCAGATGATGTGGAGGTTAAGGCAGTTGGTTTCTACATAACCAGCTGTATGGTTCAAGTCCTGGACTTGATGGGTTGAAAAAAACCACACTGGACATGTGTGCACGCAGTCTCAAAATCCTGAGAGGTACAAGAAGAAGGGATTGCAGTGTGGCTATCCCTCCTGGGGAGTGATTTCTCATTTTCTCTCTTTCTCTTTTTCTGCCCCAGCAAGCATATGCGTCTTACAGAGAAACTAAAAACTAATTGGGAAAACAAAACAAAACAAAACAAAACAGAACAAAAAAACAACCCATAGACAAGGCTGACCCGATACTGCAGTGGTTAAATGCTGTGCATCGGGAGCTAGATTCTGTATGGCCCCAGTGGCAAGCAAAACATGCTGGGTGTGTGTGCTTGCAGGCCTAACATTTTGATAGGATGAAGAAATGGAGGAAAAGGGATTGTGGCATGATCACACCCTATTGGAGGATGCTTTCTCTCTCTCTGTCGGTCACATGCACTCTCTGGCAATGAAAGAGAAACAGTTAAAAAAAAAAGCATCAGTGACACAGTAGGAGACTACTACTTCATAAAACAGGCTTTGGAAAACAGGGCTAGTGATTTTGTGTAGACTTTGTTATACCAGACTTCTAAAGGAATTGTATTGGTTTGGAGAAGTACTCGAGTTTGGATCCAAAAAAGAAAAAAGAATGTTCTAAAGTCTATTTTTTTTTCTTTTCTTTCTTTCTTTTTTTTTTTTTTTTTGAGAGTTTTTTGCTATAGGGTTTGTGTGCTTGCCAGAGAGACAGAGACAAAGACAGAAAACGAGAAATCACCCCTCAGGGAGGATGGCCATGTCGCATTCCTTTCTCCTCCATTCTCCTCTCAGGATTTTGGGCACACACATACAAGCTCCCAGTGTGAGTTTTAAGTTGTTGGATCCTGGACTCAAACCTTGCTTGACTATGTGGGAGTCCAGTAACATAACTACTATGTTGTCTGCTGGTCCCGTGTTATGTTTTATATACAGGTTTTTCCTTGGTTTTCAGTGGACTGAAAGATGTTTTCTAAAAATCTTTTAGTTCATCCACAACATAATCAACACGAGTATTTAGACTGAGCCCAGGAGTGTTTTTCCCAAAGTTGATTTCATAGTTCCTTTTTAGTCCCCAAGGTGAAATACAAGCTTGGACCTGAGAGGAGGCTGATTTGAATGAGAGCATGAGATGGTTCTACCACATCCCAATTGGAAAGTTCTTCACAATCACATCCAAATCTGCCAGATTATTACGAGTAGACAGTTGTAGTTCCAATCCCATAATTCTACTACAAAAATAGAACTTCAGGTTCTCTTAATATGAATGTTATCTAGATAGAACTATATCTAGGTCTTCCCTGACAAGTTTTATGATTCAGTGCTTTGTTGCTGTGAACTAAAGTTAGAAACCGAGTGACTCACTTTTCTTTTTTGTATGCATTTAAGTGTACAAGGAAATAAGACTGCTTCTGGTGTTGCTTTCTTTAAAAGAAAAAAAAAGGCCTGTTCCTTCTTGAGTATCCTTTTTAGGTCAGCAATTTTGAAGTGTAGGACTTATTGGTATCCGAGCGGAAAGGGCTGATGCACTGATTTATCACGACTCTGTGAGTGGAGTTCTTCCATGGCTGGAGAAAGGGAAACATTTGTTGTACTAATACTGAATGTGCTTCCTGTGTAAAATAACCTTTAACTTTGTGGAGATCCCCCATTTTAATGACCAGGGACACAGAAGAAGCAGAAGGAAATGCAGACATCCACTGGCAGCCATTTTACTCATCAGTAGGGCAAGCTGCAAGCCTGACAGACAGAAATGACTGTCCTGACCTTCGGCCATTCTTCAGCTGGGCTCTGTTTTGTCTATTTTAAGATGTGGCTACAATAGTTGTTTAAAATGTGCGTGACATTTGGACTTAAGAAGGCTGGGCTGCATTGGCTGGGTAAGTGAGGTGGATGGACCAGAAGAGGGTGGTACTCTCACTCAGGCAATAGTCACCATCAAAACCAGCTCTCAAGTCCCAGGTTTCTAAGCCTCCAATCTTCATTGCAGAGACACTGTTGGAGGCTGAAAGGTCGCTCAATGGCAAATGTGATGCTTTTTGAGTCTCACCCATGTGCGAAGATTTCAGGTTTTTATCTGGAGACTTTCCTGAGTGTGCCAGGCATGCGTGCTTATGATCAGGGCTTTCAAGGCTGGGGCAGACTACAGTGTAATGATCCTGTTGAGAATGAGTTCTCTTTGTCTCTCTCTCAGTCATGGAATAAATAAATAAATACACTTAAGTTTGTTTCTTTCAAAACGCTGTTGAGCCTAGTGACTGCCCTGTTGACTTCTTTCCTTCTTTCCTCCCTTCTTCCTTCCTTTCTCCCTTTCTTCATCTGAGAGAGAGAAAGGGAAACATATATAGAGAGGTATTTTTGACAGGGTCTCACCATGTTGTGAGTCTCCTGCCCCTCCAGCCGCCCCAGTGAGCTAAGACCATAGGTGTATACACCACATCCAGCCGATTAAGGTTGGGCTGAGAACCAAACTCATGCCTCCCAAGTGGCCTCAGCCACCACTCAGAGGCACTCTTCACTTGTACCACTTCAGCCAGGCATAGGGAAACCTCACTGACTCCTCTATGAAGAACATTTATTCCTCTTTTATGGCTCTTGCTAGAGTGTGGTTCTATCTTTGTTTATCTGACTGATGTGTGTTCCCAAGACGTAAACATAACGGGACTCATGTCTGGTAGGGATTGTACCCAAGAAGCCAGATTAGACACTTTAGTCAATAAATAGTCGGTGAACCAATAAATAGTTATTCCATAGCAAACCAGTGGGGACCATGATAAATGCTACGAAAAATAATGAGTAAATATACATGAAAACATTTTGTGATTCTAAATTGCTGTTCAGCTATGAGATTCTAGTTGGAGTGTTGGTTGGAGTGTTATTTTTTTTAAACATCTAATTCAGATTTCTTGAGTATAGTGTATAGATTTACGAAGACAAAATGCACATGAGCATTTGGAGTCAGGCACTCCAAACCCTTTAAGAAACCACTGTCTTTTCATTGGCTGCAACAGCTGGGCATTCAAACAAAAGGAGAGCTTTTATACATATACATAAATCAGGCTCTCCATATCTGTTAACTACTAGAATTAATTATTTTCCTGCACTTGCATGACTTTTGTCCTTACAAGATAAATATGCTTGCACAGTGTTTCCTCCTGAAAGCAAATCTTCCTGAGAATTAATGGCATGGCACGGGAGTGCCAGCAACAGAAATAACAAAAGGACACAACTCCTTTCACTTTTAAGAACCAACACTTCTGTTTAAATGACACTATGAGTCACAAGAATATGTTTAAAAAGTACATCCCAGTCTTGGTGGTACAGTTGGTAGCAGGCTAAACTGCACCACTGGAAGCCACATGCCTGATCACGGATTCACGTCCCTGGTCTGATTGTCCTGAAACACAGTGGGCACACATGTATGTCCCTGATAGCCTGATGAGCTGGAGGGCTAGGAGACAGGGATCAGGGCATGACCAGACTCTGTCAAGGGTGCTTTTCTCTATCATAAATAAAAAATAAGTAACACTGAGAAATATAGTTTTCCAAATAAATTTTCAGTTGAAGGGGAAATCTTACATCATAAATCTGTCTTTAATCAGTGGTTAATCTCTTTTTACTAGGCATTAATTTAGATGTATGCTCAAAGACAAACTAGATTTCTTCATGTACATGATACAAAATTATCAGTAGTCATTTCAAAAACATTACTGAGCACTTATTCTGTTAGAATGTTCTGGCATACTTCACAAGGGAAATAGAATATTACATTTTGATTAAGACTATTTTGGAGGCAGACATGGTGGGTAAGGCACTGGACTCCCACATGGCTGACCACAGTTAGAGTCCCAGACCCAGAGGCTTGAAAATCATGCCAGGTGTATGTGCCCGTATGCCTAAAATCCTGAGAGGATAATAGAGAAGGAATTGTGGCATGGCCACCCATTCTGGGGGAGATTTCTCACTTCCCCCAATCTTTGTCTCATGATAACACACATGACCTATGACAAAAACTTTTATTAAATTCTACTCACTGAGGTTTATGCCTAAAGTCAGACATGGGTTCTTATGTATGTATATATCAGCTATGCTTGCTATTGCAAATATTTTGACAAATTAAGTTCATTAGCCAATCAATTAAATGAGGGGGGGGAGGGAATAGGCATAGAAAGCAATCATGGATACCAGAGACAATGGGAGGAGGGTTGGACAGGGCAGAGGGTTAGGGATAGGGAATCAAGGATGGCAAAAAAAAAGAAAGAAAGAAAGAAAGAAAAAACGCAAAATATACAAGACATAAGAAATGAAAAATTGTTTGTTGATAAGACGTATGTTGGTGTGCTTGATTGAGCCAACAGACAGTGTATTTTGGATGAAAAATTCATTTTGTATACTGTAATGATGTATAGCATATTAATGTTAAAAAATAAAAATAAATTTTAAAAAATAATTAATTAATTAAATAAATAAAAACTTTTATTGATGTTTTTGAAAGTATTGAAGTATCCAAAAAAGACTGTTTTAGATACAGACAGTACCCGACTAAAGAGCAGGTTAAAGCTTACTAGAGGTAAGTTACCCAGTGCTCAATGAATCTACTGAGACATGAGTTTTTTCTATCCATTTCTCCATTCTTGTGTTTGTCATTGCATTAATTCAAAATGGTTCTCAGGGCTCCAGACCACATAAGTACATTCAAAGGCAGTGATGGTGGAGGGATAGGCAAGGGAAAAATGTAAAATTTTCAGAATGGCTCTTATTTTATCATGACATTTCAGTATATACTAAAAATCCAAGGCAGGATAAATTAAAAGACACCCACAACAAGAAACATTGTAGTAAATGCAGACTCAAAACCAAACCAAACCAAAAAAAGATGAAAACAAAACAAACAAAAACAACCAGAGAGAAAAATATAGGTTATCTACGAGAAACAATAGACTTTTGCCATATTTACTAACAGGAAAATAGAAAGTTAGAAGTCAATTGAAGAATATCTTCAAAGTACAGAGAGAAAATGACTGAAAACCTATGTATCTACACTCAGAAAACTATTTTTCAAGAATGGGGGCAAAATAAACACTATTTCCCATGAACACAAATGAGAATTTATTATCACTCATTAGAGGAAATTCTTTAGGATATACTTCAAGATGAGAAAAACCATTTTAGAAACAAGATCAGAAATCCAAAAAGATAGCAAAGAAAATGAAAAACACGTGGAAAAATCCAAATAATACTACTTAAACAGTAATACTCATTTATGCTTTAATTATGGGATTAAAATTTATATAGAATTAAAGTGCTGACTAAAATTGCAAATAAATTAGAAAGAGGTAATCAGGAATAAGGCATTCAAAGTCTATGTTTTGTTCAAGAGGGTAAAAACTGATTAACTTAAGAATTCATTAAGCTACACACTTTATTAGATATATACTGTATCTGTTTGTGTATGCACACTAAAAATTCTAGGATAACTCATAAAATATAAAAGCAAAATATTTAAACTCTCAACTATTAATAGTAAAGGAAAAAAGTAGGATAAAGAAAAATTAAAAAATAGAAAACAATTCAAACAAGTCAAGGAAGAAGATAAAAGAAAGATACAGAAAAGGTAGAACAACTCAACTGGACTGGTCTGGGAAGTATTTCATGATGGGTGAAGTCTTTTAACAAGCAAAATGAGAAATAGTGATTGACTGTTTTAAAAAATTATAATAATAATAATAATAATTGGGAAATGCATGGAAAAGACATTGAATGATAAAGCGGGGAGATTGATGTCTCTGTATTGACTGACATGCATGGCATTCCCTTTTGAAAAAGCAATGGAAGTCAATGTAAAGTTATATGTAATCCAATGTAATATAAAGAAGATTATGATGATAATAAAAATAAAAAAAATTAAAAATATAAAAAAGAAAAAAGAAAAAAGAAAAGGTAGAACAACAGAAGTCATAAAGTAAGATGGTAGAAATGGAACCCAAACATATGAAAATAATATTAAGAGTAAGTGGATTAAACTTTTATTTTTTTTTTTTTTTTTGGAGAGATTTTCACTGTAGGGCGTGTGCGCTCGCCAGACAGACAGAAAGAGACATAGAGACAGAAAGCGAGAAATCACCCCCCAGGGGGGATGGTCACGCCGCAATCCCTTCTCCTCCATTCTCCTCTCGGGATCTTGGGCATGCACGCACACACGCCCGGCGTGAGTTTTAAGCCACCGGGTCCGGGACATGAACCGCAGTCGACTACGTGGGAGTCCAGCGACATAGCCATTACGCTAACTGCTGGTTCCCAAGTGGATTAAACTTTTATCAGACTAAATAAAAAGCTAAATCTTTGTTTTTTACAAGAAACACATGTAAAACAAATTTATGGAATAATTTATAGTAAAAAGATAGAAAAACTTTCAATAAATATTAACAAGAAGAACACTTGTGTGGCTTATCAGACAAAGAAACAAATACCTTACAACAAAAAGCATTTCTAGAAATAGAGATGCATTACATATTGACAAAGGTTCAGTTTATTAGGAAGATGCAAACAATCCTAAACTTGCATACTTCTAATAAGAAAACTTCAAAAAATATCAAGCAAAAAATAACAGAATTTTTAAAAAGTTTAAAAACTTCATTATTGAGATTATTGAGGTAGTCTCTACAGCATCTTTGTCAGAAAATTGATAAAATACCAGTAACAATATGGATGATTTGACCATTACAATAAACCAGTTCTAATAAATGTAGAGTCCTATGGTGAGTACTACACTTTCTGTTCCCAGGAACAAGTATAAAAACTGACAACTATTCCATAAAGCAAGTCTTAATAATGCCAAAGAATCACTATCATATAATCCATAGCCTCTGAATACAATGCGGTGAATAATTAAAGTATACAAAAAAATTTTGAAATATTTTTTTCTACTGTGTAATTTGCTTTAGTGCCAGCAACCCACAGGCAGAGGCCAGTTAGCTCTGGCATGGGACACTATGAGAGGCCCAGAGGGAAAAACTTGGAAATTTATAAAGCATAATTCTAAACAGTTCCTTGGTCAAAAAAGAAAGCACAGGGACTAGCAGGTGGCATGGTTGTTAAGGTGCTGGTTTCGCATGCCCAACCATGGTTCAAGTCCTAGACCTGGCAGCCTGAAACTCACACCAAGTGGACTGCATGCATGACCAAAATCTCAGGAGAATGGAGAAGAATGGATTGCAGTGTAGCCATCCCCTCAGGGAGTGATTTCTTACTTTCCCTCTTACTGTCTCTCTCTGGAAAGCACATGTGCCCGATGATGAGAACCTAAAAAAAAAAAGGCATAGGGGAATTAAAAAATATTTAGAATTAACAATAATAATTATATAGGATAACCAGTGAGATACAGTTAAGGCATTAGATGAGCAAAGTGAATTGCTTTATAATACTTAAATTGGGACCAGCAGATAGTGTAATGGTTACATCACTGGACTCCCATGTAGCTGACAACAGTTTGAGTCCCAGATCCAAAAAACTAAAATTATAATTCACGCCAGTGCAAGTGTGTGTGTTTGCGTGTGCTCAAAATCCTCAGAGGAGAACAGTGGAGAAGAGATTGCGGTGTGGCCATCCCTCTTGGGAGAGTAATTTCTCACTTTCTGTCTGTCTCTCCAGCGAGTGCACACGCCTGATAGCAAAAATTTATCTAAACAACAACAACAAAAAAAAAAACCACTTGAATTTAGGAAAAATGGGAACCAGCAGTTAGTGTAATGACTATGTCGCTGGACTCCCACGTAGTCGACCATGGTTCGCGTTCTGGACCCGGTGGCTTAAAACTCACGCCAGGCAAGTGTGCGTGCATGCGTGCATGCCCAAGATCCCGAGAGGAGAATGGAGGAGAAGGGATTGCGGCATGACCATCCCCCCGGGGGCTTGAATTTAGGAAAAAAGGGAACCAGCAGTTAGTGTAATGACTATGTCGCTGGACTCCCACGTAGTCGACCATGGTTCGCGTTCTGGACCCGGTGGCTTAAAACTCACGCCAGGCAAGTGTGCGTGCATGCGTGCATGCCCAAGATCCCGAGAGGAGAATGGAGGAGAAGGGATTGCGGCATGACCATCCCCCCGGGGGGTGATTTCTCACTTTCTGTCTCTATGTCTCTCTCTGTCTGTCTGGCGAGCACATGTGCCCTATAGCAAAAATCTCTCCAAAAAAAAAAAAAAAAGAATTTAGGAAAAAAGAAAGTTAAAATTACCAAAAGAATGAAAATTAAAATAACATTCAATAAAGAATAATAAGAGCAGGAACAAAATTAACAGAAAACAACACCTGGCAGAAAGGATCAACCAAACTAAAAGTTGGTTCTTTGAGGGAAAAAAAAAAAATTTAAAAATCTTTCACTGGGACCAGCAGGTAGTTTGGTGGTTAAGGCGCTGGACACTCCCACATGGCTAACCACAGTGTGAGTCCCGGACCTGGTGGCTTGCTTTCTCACTTTCCCCCCCACCTCTCTCTCTCTGGTCAAATGAAAATAAATAAATGAATAAATAAAATTAAATAAATAATTCTTTAAAAAGTAATGTCTGAAAAAAAAAAGAAAAATCTTTCACCGATTGACAAAGCAAAACATAATTCTGAAAAAAAGTAAAGTGGAAAAGGAAACAGTGTAAATACAATAAGAATCACACATAAAACTACTGTAAGCAATTTATTAATAAATTTTAAAATTTAAGGAAAATGGACACATTTTGGGAAATGTATCACCTATAAAACTATCTTTTTTTTTCTTTTTTTGGAGAGGTTTTCGCTATAGGGCGCACGCGCTCGCCCGACAGAGAGAGACATAGAGACAGAAAGCGAGAAATCACTCCCCAGAGGGGATGGTCACGCTGCAATCCCTTCTCCTCCATTCTCCTCTCGGGATCTTGGGCACGCATGCACACGCGCCTGGTGAAGTTTTAAGCCACTGGGTCCGGGACGTGAACCACGGTCGACTACGTGGGAGTCCAGCGACATAGCCATTACGCTAACTGCTGGTTCTCTCTATAAAACTATCTTAAAAAGACATTTAAAATCTGAAAATAGCAAGCCCTATTAGCTTGTGTACAACTGAACAGCCATCGGTTTGCTTCTGGTCAGTGTGTTCTGATTGATGGGTACAGTCATTCTAATAGGTTGTCTGATAGTTTATCACCTAGCCTGTAATCAATAATGAAACCATATCAGTTGTAAGATTTTTCTCACAAAGAAATTACAAGGTTGGGGCAGTTTCATAGACAAGCTTACCAAAATTCAAGGAGTACATAATTGCAATCCTAAGCTAGAAACCCTAGACTCGTGTTAGGACAATACATCCTCCTTTGAGGCTAGTATAACGTCATGCAAAAACAAAATAAGAAGAAATTACAGTCTAATTCCACTCTGAATTATGGATACACAAATATTAAATAAAAAATTAGCAACTATATCCAGCAACATATAAGAGATTTTCTTTTTTCTTTTTTTTATTTTAAATTTATTCATTCTCTACATTAATTCACTATACCCCATCACATCACACAAATGAATTTTCCATCCAAAATACACTGTGCATTGGCTCAATCAAGCACATCAACATACATGTTCTCAGCAAATAATTTTCCAATTCTTATGTCCTGCATACCTTGCCTTTTGTTTTGCCATCC
>NW_006203897.1:1582972-1617264 GCF_000334495.1 Tupaia belangeri chinensis
GAACGCGGAGCAGAGCCCCGGCCTCGCACGTGCCGCCGCGCAGGCCAGGGCCCGCTGCCCAGAGATTTTCAAAAATGTCATAAAAAACGTGATTTGTGAAAAAGCTTAAGGTAGATTTTAGTTTTTTTGAGTACCAGAGAGTATGTGCACTTGAAAGAGACAAAGAGGGAGAGGAAAAAAGCACCCCTCCTCCATTGCTCCATCCTGTCAGGGTGTTGGGCACACAAGTACTCATGCCTGGTATGTTCTTCAAGCCATCTTGGCTGGGTTTGATTTGTAGTTGGTTATGTGGGACCTAGCTTCCTTAACCACTAGGCTATGAGGTTGGCCTGAGAATTTTTTTTTTTTTTTTGAGAGAGATTTTTGCTATAAGGTCTATGTGCTAGCAGGAGAGACAGAGAGAGACAGAGAGACAGAAAGAGATAAATCACCCCCCAGGGGGGTGGCCACGCTGCAATCCCTTCTCCTCCATTCTCCTCTCGGGATCTTGGGCACACACGCACACACTCCCAGTGTGAGTTTTAAACCAGTGCCTCCAGGATTCCCACTGTGGACCACGTGGGAGACCAGTGATGTAACCATTATGCCATCTGCTGGTCTCCATATATTTTTTTTTTTTTTTGCACCAAAGTAAAATTTTTTCTTTTCAAGTTTTGCTGTAGGGTCCATGCACTCACTGAAGAGAGACAGAGGGGAAAGAAAAAATCAGTCTCCAGGAAAACTGGTCACACCACAATCTCTTCTCCATTCTCCTCTTGGGATTTTGGACATGCACACATGTACCCTGCATGTTTTTCAAGTTGCCAGGTTGGGGACTCGAACTACAGAGTCGCATATGGGATCCAGCGCTTTAATCTCCATGCCACCTGGTGGCCCTACACCAAAGTAAATTTGTACTTTTATCCTATTTTCCACAAAATTTTTGAAGTTCCCTCGTGTGTATGTGTGTGTGTGTGTGTAAAGATAATGATCAATAGAGTTGATTCCAGGAATGAAAGGATATTGCACCCTTAGAGAATTTCATGTAATATACCACATTAATAGATTAAAAGAGAAAAATCATATGGTCATTTCAAAAGAGGTAGAAAAAGTATTAAAGAAAATTTCATAAGTCAGTTTAATAAAAACAAACAAAAAACTCTTAGCCATAGAGGAATAGTAAAGAACATCCTTAGTCTGCCTAATAAAGGATATCTGTGAAAACTATTCCAGCCAGTGTTGGTACTTCCACATCAAAACATACTTCCAGGGACCAGCAGTTAGCATAATGGCTATGTCACTGGACTCCCATGTAGTCGACTACAGTTCGCATCCCGGACCCAGTGGCTTAAAACTCACAGCTGGTGTGTGTGCGTGCATGCCCAAGATCCTGAGAGGAGAATGGAGGAGAAGGGATTGTGGTGTGGCCATCCCCCCTGGGGGGTGATTTCTCACTTTCTGTCTCTCTGTCTCTCTCTGTCTGGCGAGCGCACGTGCCCTATAGCAAAAAAACACCATACTTCTATAATCACTATGTCAGGGAAGAATCAAGCTCCAACTTCTCAGTAGTTTTCTGCAGGAATAAAACACATCACTCACATTTTCACTGACCATGATTAGTCACATGACTATGCCTAATTTTAAGAGACAAGAAAGTGTCATCTTGCACACTTGGAAGGAGAGAAATCCAGATATTGTTGAACAGTGGTATATGTTTATCAGACATGTATCATTTTCTAGGATTTCTCCATCTCCCCAAGTTAAAAACAAAACACTGCACTAGATTGTATATTAATGGTCAAAATATTTTCTACCCTTTGAGCTGGGAGACTATTTCTCCCCATCCCATTGGTATCTATTGGATGCCAGGCTTGGTATTGTGACTTGAAATTTTGTGGCTGTGAGAGAAATGTGCATCCCTGAAGTTTCAATGTCAGATATTGCTGTGTTTCTTGCACGGGCTTATGAAGTGTCAGGGGAAGTGTGTGTGGCACTGACAGAAGCTTTTTGCTTTTTTTTTTTGTGTTTTTAGAGGTAGAGAAGACAGAGGGAAGAGAAAGTGGTAGGTATTTTTGAAGGCTCTCAGCACTGCATGATCCTTCCTACTCCAGCCTCCTAGTTAGCTAGAACCACAGGTACACACAACCACCTGGCCTGTTTTGGATTGAGATAAGAACCAAACCAGAGGAATCTGTGTGGCCCCAGCCATCATGAAGCAACACTCTCCTGCTTGTACCACCATGGCTGGGCTTGTAGACAATTTACGAATCACTGGCTACTTCACCTTGACTCCTTTTCTCTCCACTGAAAGACTTCAGTGTGCCTGATAGCAATGGCTCCACTAGTCTGAGTCCCAGAGAGAGGACGATGTGAAGCAGAGCTGCAGCCAGCTTGCAAAGGGTGTGCAATATGAGCAGGAAATTATTTGTTGTTGTAAGTCACTAAGATTTATAGGTTATTTGTCACTGTAGCATAATTTAGCCTAAGCTGACTAGTATGTATATCACCCAATTGTATCATCAATAAGAATGCTTATAATGATAACCAAGTAGAAGTGAAAATGGAAAGACATATATTATACATTTTCAGTGATAAAAGAACATTATACTAAAGTCTAAATTTGACAAGACAGTTAATTATATGAAGAAAATTATAAAATATTATTAAAGGATACAAAACATGTCAATACACAAATACATGTAAACTAAACAACCTACTCCCAAATGACTTTCCAACTACTAAAGAAATTAAGACTGAAATCAAAAGATTAATTGAAACCAATGGTAATGAACACAGTACTCTCCATAACCTTTGGGACATAGCAGGAAAGCTGCTATGTGAGAAGCTGTGGGAAGCTGAAAGCCTTCCCACTAAAAACTGGAACAAGACAAGGCTGCCTACTTTCTCCTTTTCAACATAGTTCTAGAAGTCCTAGCTAACACAATCAGACAAGAGAGCAAAATAAAAGGCATTCAGATAGGAAAAAGAAGCTAAAGTGTCCCTATTTGCAGATGATATGATTATATACATAGAAAATCCAAAAGAATCCTTGAAAAAACTTAGAAATGATAAATGAATTCAGGAAAGTAGCAGGATACCAATATCAGTACACAAAAATCTATAGCATTTTAATACATCAACAATGAACAGATTAAGACAGAACTGTAAAAAGCAATCCCATTTACAATAACCACAAGATTCATAAGATACCTAGGAATAAACCTATCCAAAGAGGTGAAAGACCTTACAAGGAAAACTATGAAAAACTGAGAAAAGAAACTGAGTGTGATATAAAAAAATAGAAAGACATCCTGAATTCTCTGGTTGGAAGAATCAATATAATCAAAATGTCAGTTCTACCAAAATTAATTTATACATTCAATGTAGTTCTGATCCAGTTGCTGATGGCATTCTTCACAGAAATAGAAAAACAACTATACAAATAGTCTGGAATCATAAAAGGCCTTGTATCACCAAGGCAATACTGTGCAAAAAAGAATAAAATAGGAGGCATCTCACTATTTGACTTAAAAAAATTACAAAACAGCAATAATTAAAACAGCATGGTAATGGAACAAAAATAGGCACATAGATGAATGGAATAGAATATAGAATCTAGAAATAAACCCCAAATCATACAGTCTACTGATTTTGACAGAGGGCACAAGATGATGCAGTGAGAAAAATAAAGTATTTTCTATAATTAAATAAAAAGTCTCTTGTCATAAGGGAAATACAAATTAAAACTACTATAAGATGTCATCTAACCCCAGTTAGAATGGTTAGGTTAAAAAAAAATAAAAAAGAACAGTAAGCGTTGGTGAGGCTGTGGTGAAAAAAGAACTCTCTTACACTGTTGGTGGGAAATGTAAATTAGTACAAACTCTGAAAAAAAATATGGAGGTTCCTCAAAAATCTACAAATAGAACTACCATATGACCCAGTAACTCCACTCCTTGGTATTTACCCAAAGGACAGGAAAACACTCAGTCAGAAAGACATTTGCACAGTCATGTTTATGGCAACATTATTCATAATTGCTAAAACATGGAACTAACCTAAGTGCCCAAAAACTGAGGACTGAATTGGAAATTGTGGCATATATGTATGTGTGTGTGTGTGTGTGTGTGGACTATTACTCAGCTATAAGGAACAATGAGACTGGGGCCAGCAGGTGGCATGGGGGTTAAAGGTGCTGGATTCCCACATGGCCGACGGTGGTTCAAGTCCTGAATTTGGCACCTTGCTTTCTTGCTTTCTCTATCTCTCTTTCTGTGTCTCTGTCTTGTCAAATTGAAAAATAATAACAAATGGAATTAAACAAAAATAAATAATACTTAAAAAAAAAAGAAACAATGAGACCCTATCATTTGATTCAAAGTGGACAAATAAAGAAGACTTAATATTGAGTGAAGTGACTAAGACTTTAAAAGATACTGTATATCCCCACACAATTTGTACCAAATATCTGCACTCTCTGGGAGAAATGGAAAGATCTGAAGATAAGATAGTAGAGAAGATAAGAGTGCAGATACCAGGGACTGTAAGGGAGGGGGAGTAGATGGTTTAGAATAAGTGGTAGAGGTGAGTGGGAGGTATAAAAAGAACAAACATTTAAGAGACATAATAAAATATAAAGTTCTCTATTGAGAAAAAAATATATATAGTATACATCCTGATTGGGATTTTATGTAAAATGTGAAATTATTCTGGAAAAAAGTCCATTTTTTCAGAAGACATAAATTTAATGTAAAACTAATCGTAATTCCCATTAATCTTTTTAATTTGATGAAGACATTTTAAAATTCATGTGGAATAACAGAATTTACCTACAATATTGTTGCCAGGATTAAATCATCTAGAATATGTAAAGTGCCTAGGGCAATATTTGACACATATGTACATTCAATACACGTTAGCTAGCATGTTATTTGGAAAGTAATTAGGTCATCAGAATGGAGAGTATTGAAATGGGATTTTAAGATAGATATCTAGTGGAAAATAAAATTATACCCTGACTTAATCCATATCTAAAAATAAATTCCCTGTGTGTCTAAATATGTGAAAAATAAAAGACCATATATTTTAGAATAAAATGTAATAGAATACACTTTATACACAGGGAACTAAGGAAACATTTTCAAATGAAATAGTTAACCAGGAAGTTGTAAAAGAAAAGATAACTTTTAAAAAAATTGTAGTCAAAGATAACTATAAACAAAGAAAAATATTATAAAAGACTGTAGGAAATATTTTTTAATACATAAGACAAATTTTAACACCTATAGTCTACAATGAGTACTCAAAAAGTAAAACAAAAACTCACAGAAAAATGAATAAAGAATGTATGAATAGGTATTTCTATAAAAGCAAATCTGAATAGGAATTAACTGAAAAATGCTCAACTTTAATAGGAAGATGAAAACTAAAGTAACCATGAGATACCACTTCTCACCTATCAAGTCAACAAATTTATTGACAGAACTGTGAATTTAAACATTTTGAATAAATCTTACTTTTAAGAAAAAATACAATAATTCTTTATAAAAGGTTTTTTGAAGTTTATTTATTTCCATGAGAGAGACAGAGTAAGAGAGAGCAGAGAGTGAGAGAGAGCAGAGACTAGCATTTCCAAAGGGGTTCTCATGCCACTATACACCCCTAGTCTTAGTCAGTCCAAATTGTGAGCACACTTGTACCCAGTGTGCTCAGGGAGGTGAGCTATGAACCCAGAAACTTCCCATGTGGGTCCAGTTGTGTTGTCACAGCACTATCGCCTGTCCCCAAAATAATCATTTAATATATAGTGGTCAGGGACCAAGAGATGGAGTAATGGTTATGTTGCTGGACTCCCACATGGCCAACCGCAGTTCGAGTCCTAGCCCTGGTAGCTTGAAACTCACTCCAGACGCGCGCGTGTGTGTATGTGTGCCAAAAATCTTAAGAGGGGAATGGAGGAGAAAGAATTGCGTGTGGCCATCTCCCCAGGGGAGTGACTTCTCACTTTCTGTCTCTGTCTGTCCAGCAAGCATACGTGCCCTATAGCAAAATATATATATATATATGTGTGTACGTGTGTGTGTGTGTGCATAGACACACATATACAGTGGTCAACGAGGAAATTACATTGTGTAACAGTAGTAACAGTGAAATTATAATATATAAACAGTAAATACATACTATGCTATTTTCGAAGTTCATATTTTCACGGAACACACTAACAAAACTCCGACTTACACTTCTCTTTAAGTCTCCCATGATGTATGATAGAACTTCAAAAAATGTGTGGAAAAATGGAGGTAAGGTAGAAGTTCATTTCATTACAAAAAAATCTGAAATCTAAGCATAATTTTTCATAATACACATTTCCTATAAACCTTTTGAAGAACCCTTTTTTTTTTTTTTTCGGTTCCAAACACAGAATTTTGAAATTACTTTTGGTCACTGGACAAGGTTTCATCTTGTTTTTGTTTTTGTTGATTTTGCTTCCTACCACTTCAACACTTGACAGCATGTAAGCTCCTAATGATACTGTCTGGAGCACCATACCCACATAAGTTCTGGAGCCCCATTTGGACTGTGGTAACTGTACCACTTTGGATTTGTGACTTGGATGGCTGTCCACACCCAGTTTTTCATCTCATTTCTCATAGCCTCTACTTTCTGCACTTACTCCCACTGTCTTTCTCTTTTTTTTTTTTAAAGAGAGCTTTTTGCTAGAGGGTGCGTGCACTTGCCAGAGAAAGACAGAAAGCAAGAAATTACCCCTCCCCCCCGGGGGGGATGACCATGCTGCAATTTCTTCTTCTCCATTTTCCTCAGGATTTTGGGTGCACACGCACCTGGTGTGAGTTTTAAGCCACCTGAACCACGATCAACTAAGTAGGAGTGCAGCGACATAACCATTATGCTATCTGCTGGTCCCATCATCATCCTTCTTAGGAATGTAAGGTCAGCACGTAGCTAAGGTCAAGGCAGTCGTGATATCTGCTGTAGTAAAAAAATGGGAGTCTGAGGTAATTGTGCCCTAGATATCATTTCATCCAGTCCCTAGCACCAGGTTTCAAACAAAGAGGCATTATTTGCTGAGCCCACTGGAGACGGTATGGAGAATGAATTAGGGAGCAGGTGAATAAGAATGGACACAGGCAGGCTAGCCAAAGGCTCTTACAGTGTTAATGGAAGATGAGAGCTGGGGTCGGATGCTGGTGCAGCAGGAAAACTCCATTGTCTGTGAGGCTGACCCACATGGAAAGGTTCCCACCTGGAGACCTTCCTGAGTATACAGGGCACATGTGTGCTCCTGATCCTACCTGTTGAAGCTGGGTGTGGACCATAGTGGCAGGACTCTGTCAGGTGTACTGTATCTCTGCCTCTGTCTTACTCATTCATGGAATAAACAAGCTCTAAAAAGAAAAGAAAGATGAGAGCTACAAAAGGATGTATGACCAGTTCCAAAGAGACAGTGAATGGAGTTGGTAGTCTAACAAAGAGAGGCACATGTGAAAACATACAGTACAACAATGTGTCACAGTGGCCGTGACACAATTAGGCATGAACTTCAAGGTACACCAAAGGCAGGGTGGGAGAGTCAGGAAAGGGTTCTTGGAGGAAGTGACGCTTGACCTAAAAAAGTGCAATAGAGCATTCCAGAAAGAAGGGAGAGAAGAAATAAAAATATAGGAAAATGAAGTCAATGATCAGAGAATTCCCCGTCATTTAATATGACTGGAGTAAAGGATTTAAGAAGGATGGAAGATCACAGAAACCCTGTTTTCCATTCTAAAGTGTCTAGACTTAATCCTATAGGGCAGGCTATCATGAGATAGCCCTCGAAGGGCTTTAGGAAGGGAAAATAGTTTTGTTTTGTTTTGTTTTGTTTTTGGAGAGGTTTTTGCTATAGGGCGCGTACACTCGCCAGAAAGACAGAGAGAGACAGAGAGACAGAAAGCAAGAAATCATCCCCTGGGGGGATGGCCATGCCGCAATCCCTTCTCCTCCATTCTCCTCTTGGGATTTTGGGCACGCATGCACATGCGCCCGGCGTGAGTTTAAACCACCAGGTCCGGGACTTGAACCGCGGTCGACTACGTGGGAGTCCAGTGACATAGCCATTATGCTAACTGCTGGTCCCAGAGAGAGATTCTTGCTATAAGTGTATTTGTCTGCCAGGGAGACAGAGACAGAGACAGAGAAATTGAGACATCATTCCCAAGGGGGACGACCACACCGAAATCCCTTCTTCTCTATTCCCCTTCTGGGATTTTGGACAAGCATACACATGCACCAATGTGAGTTTCTTTCTTCCTTCATTCCTTCCTTCCTTCCTTCCTTCCTTCCTTCCTTCCTTCCTTTCTTTCTTTCTTTCTTTCTTTCTTTCTTTCTTTCTTTCTCTCTTTAAGAGAGACTTTTGCTATGGTGCATGTGCACTCATCAGAGAGAGAGACAGAAAGTGAGAAATCACTTCCCAGGGGATGGCCATGCTGCAATCACTTCTCCATTCTCTTCTTGGGATTTTGGGCACGTGCACACACAGACACACACACACACACACACGTCCAGTGTGAGTTTAAAGCCACCAGGGCAGGGACTCGAACAGCAGTCGACTACCTGGGAGTCCAGTGATGTAACCATTTCGCCATCTGCTGGTCCCTGGGAAAATAAAGGTTTTTATTTTATAGGAAAAACATCTTCAGCAGCAGTTTAGAGAATAGTTTTGAATAAGGCAAGGAACTCTGCTTGTATGATATAACAACTTGGGCATTTGGTAATTAATTCCATTAACCGTGATACCTATTTCTCAATTAGGAGAGTTCACCAAGGCATTTTAGAAATCACAAGTACTTTTCTTTCTCACTAACATAAAGACATCCAATTAGAATGACAAACAAGGTATTTTCTTTTTGTTTAGGTTTTTGCCATAGTGCATGTGGGCTCACAGGAGAGAGAGAGAGAGAGAGAGAGAGAGAGAGAGAAAGAGAGAAAGAGAGAGAGAGAGAGAAAGTGAGAAATCACCTTGTGGAGGGTGAGAGAGGCCATGGTGCAATCCCTTCTCCTCCATTCTCCTCTTGGGATTTTGGGCCTATGTGCACACATGCCCAGTGTGATTTTCAAGCCTCCAGGTCTGGGGCTCAAACTACAAGTTGCAATGTGGAAATCCAGTGCTTTAATCTTCAGCCACCAGCTTGTCCCAAGGTCTTCTTTTTTTCCCCCAAACTCTATTGTATAAACTTAGTTGTATGCTCTAATAAATAGAGTGAGGTTGACTAGCATTTGGCCTCAGTCCCAGATTCTCAAACAGTGAGAAAAAAACAAAAAAAGGAATATAATATCTATCCAAAATCTAATTGTATGGTTAGGGTTATGGAGAATTTTAAGAATTATGATTTCCCTGGCAATGTATCCAAAAAAATATATCTTCAAAAATTATTCAGAACAGCTATTTGGCATCCAACCACAATGACAGAATGAAAAATGATGAGTACATAGCCTACGTGTAATTCCCATTCCTGACAAAATAAAGGAAGGATGTTTTCTAATGCTCCAGAATGATGTAGTTTATTAAATAATAGCAAGTCATAAAAAAAGCCAAGAGAAAACTTCCCAGCTCACTAAGAAAATGGAATCAATCTACGTTTTTTTTAAATATATATATCCATCCATATATATGTATATATATATATATATATATATATATATATATCCTGTCACGTAGAAGAATGTCTGAGACATGTCTGAGAAGATACGTACCAATACATTCACAGTGGTTATCTCTAGGTAATGGATCAAAGTGTTCTTTATTCTCTTCCTTCTGCCTTTTGGTATTGTCTAATTTTCTATAGTGAGCATGCATTTCTTCTTGAAGGAAAACCAAACATCAAGGAGGCCAACTATAAAATGAAAATGTTGTAGGCCATGACTGAGTGAAAATGGAACTGAATCTCACATGGCCAACCACGTGGTTTAAGTGCCAACCCAGAGGTGTGAAAAACATTCCTGGAACATTTGTGTCCATGCCCCAAATCCTGACATAGGAAGAAATGGAGGAAAAAGGATTGTGTCATGAACACATCTCATTGGGTGGTACTTTCTCCCTGTCTCTGTCTCTCTATGATAAGCATATACGTCCTCTCGTAGATTAAAAAAAAATAGGTCATGTTTTTCAGATTTCTGATTCTGAATTGAGGTAAACTACTGTGCTTTGAGTATAAGCAAAATTTATGTCTTTAAGTCTGATAATCTTCAGGGAATACATTTTTGAATACATAAAATATGTTTGAATATGTTTTGAGATATAAAAACAGTTTTAATTATTCATGTTAGTGAAGGGGAATACTAACACTGACATTCTGAAGCAGCAGGGAACTGAAAACATTATATATACACGTACACATTCGACCAGGCTTTGTACAGCACTGTATGCCATGCAGTATGCTTTAGTAGATGTGCCTCCTGACTTAAATTTTTCCTTGGTTAATATGAGAGGACTTTAAAAACTTTGTGGAGGGACCAGCAGATGGTGTAATGGTTACATTGCTGGACTCCCACATGGCTGACCAGGGTTTGAGTCCCAGACTTGGAGGCTTGCCAAGTGCATGTGTGTGTGCCCAAAATCCTGAGAGGAAAATGGAGAACGGATTGAGGCGTGGCCATCTTCCCTGGGGGGTCATTTCTCACTTTCTATCTCTATATCTTTCTCTGTCTCTCTGGCGAGTGCACGAGCCCTATACAAAAATTGGGGAGGCCACGACCCCTATACAAAAATCTCTCCTAAAAAAAAAAAGAAAGAAAGAAAAAGAAAAGAAACTTTGTGGAAAAATAGAATTAAAGAGTGAATTTAATCTGGTGAAAACATTTTAAAAATTCATGCATGGTTCTTTTATAATACAATTCTCCATGATCTTTCTGAAGACTACTATGTTATAAAATGATTCTATGTTCCCATATGTGGACTGGCAAAAGGACAGAGGTGGTTATGGTAAAAGAAACAGATCTAGGGGCCAGTAAATGGCATGATGGTTAATGTGATGGACTTCCATGCGGCTGACCATGGTTCAAGTCCCAGACCTGGTAGCCTGAAAATCACGCCTGGTATGTGTGTGTGCATGCATGCCCAAAATCCTGGGAAGAGAGTGTAGGAGAAGGGATAGTAGTGTAGCCAATACCCCTGGTGGGAAATTTCTCATTTTCCCTCATACGGTCTCTCTCTGGCAAGCGCATGCACCCTACAGTAAAAACCTAAGGGGAAAAAAAGAAATAGATTTAAATTTCAAAAGTAATTGTATATAATCTGGGGCTAGCAGGTGGTATGGTGGTTAAGGGCACTAGATTCCCACACAGCCAATAGTGGTTCAAGTACTGGACCTGGCGGCCTGCTTTCTAGCTTCTCCCTCTCTCTCTCTCTCTCTCACTCTCTCTGGTCAAATTTAAAAAAAATAATAATTATAATTATAATAACAAATGGAATTAAATAAATAAATAATTCTTTTTTAAAAAAAGTCATTGTATATCATCTATAGACTGTATGGTCTACAGGCAAATGGATAAAATTAGCAAACACTTCTTAATAAGCACAGCCAGATCTAAAATAGGGCATAGAAAATGGAATGCTAATCTCTGCTGTGTCTGGTGCAGTGCAGAGGTAAAGTATGAAGCAAAACACCTGGACTCACAATTATTCACCTTAGCACTTATTTTCAAAACCCAGCTTTTCATAATCAGAAGACACTCTTTTAAAAGTAGCTTCATCTGTAATTATAGTCAGCAAAGTATTTCTGAAGAAATATGAAACACTCTTAAAGGGTCTATCAAATAAACTTGATGTAAAGTATTTCTCCATCTTTTAACATATAGAAAGAGATTTGCAAAGACAGTTGTGTAAATGTGATTTGTCTTAAATTAAGCACATTTTTCCCAACACTATGTGAATTTGGATTATTTAAAGAAGATTTGAATGTATTATTTACAATTTATAGATTATTTTCATTTCCTCTGAAACACAGTAACTTTCATATTGGTTAAGATCTGTGCCATCCTCCTTAGGTACACTCTCGTCTCCAACCACAGAGAGCACAGTTTCTGAAATTTACACCACCATAGAACATTCTAATTATCAGGTACCTTAGTGAGGATAAGTTTTACAAATGTGTCCCACTAATAATTTTCCTCTCCTATCTTTCTCCAACAATGGAGTTCTCATGCTTCTCTGATACTAGGTTCTGAAAGAACACCATCAACATCAGCCTCTGTAGCTGATGCCTCTTTCAATTCCCTGGTTCTGCTTTCAATGTTCAAAAGAATCCATCAGCTATGAAGAAATGCCCTCAGATATGTGGAGGGTAAAAAAAAAAAGACCAAGCAGGGCTGGCCAGAATGGGTAGCAGGTAAGAGCAGGAAAAGGCTGGCTCATTCATGCATTAGTACTTTCATCTCATCAGACACATAGATTGTAGACTTCCTAGTGGGATGCCAGTTTCTGTTGAGTCTAGCGAAGAGGGAAAGGAGTTGTAATTGGAACCAGGCAAGGAGGTAGGGTCTTGCTTTACAGTGCTGAGTTCCAGGGTTAGGCTCCATGAGATTGCTTCTGGAACTGATACCAAGTAACTCATCTGGGGATCACCAATTTCCCAACCAGATTAGTCATTGTTCATTCTTTCATTCCCACACTCTTCATTCAATAAACATTTATTGAGTGATTTCTATTATTTCTGTACAATCCTGTTAAGGCATAGCCTCTGACTTTAGGAGTTTATGGGAATGAGGAGACAGATGTAAAAATAGGTCAATGCAAAAAAAGTGTTAAAGGAGGGCCGGCAGGTGGTGTGGTGGTTAGGGGTGCTGGACTTCCACATGGCTAACTGTGGTTCAAGTTCTGGACCTGACCGCTTGCTTTCTTACTTTCCCTCTCTCACTCTCCCTCTCATTCTGTTCCTGTCTGGTCAAATTAAATAAATAAAGTTCAATAAAATAATTCTTTAAAAAATTATTTTTAAAAAGTGTTAAATGTTATGATAAACTATATATAGGTTTCGTCAAGGGCATAAAGGAGCCTTGATTTCTCTACTTGATGACTCCCACCACTAAATATTACCTACTCAGCTCTCTAACCCCTTCCACGATGCCTTTTGGAATCTGCAACTAGATTCCTCAGTATATGATGGGGGCAAGGGGAAAGGGTCTTCATAAAGATCATGGAAAATGTGTATTATGAAAAAGCTATGTATTTCAAATTTTTTGTACCAATATAAACTCATACTTTTTAAAACTATTATTGCCCAAAGGTGCATATGCTAACTAGAGAGAGACAGACAGAGATAGGGAAAGGGAGAAAACACCCTCCAATGGGACATGGTCACACATCCCTTCTTCATTTCTCCATCCTATTGGAATTTGGGGGAAACATGCACACATATAGAGTGTGTTTTTTCAAGGCACTAGGACCAGGATTTGAACTACAGCTGGCCATGTGAGATCCCGCTCCCTTCACCACTAGGTTATAGGGCTGGCCCTAAACTTGTACTTTGATTTCACTTTCCCATGGGTTCTTTGAAGTACCCTTTTATTTCACTTTGCTGCAAGTTCTCTACGTCTCAGCCCTCAATGTAACCTTGCTTTCTCATACATGTCACTTTCTTCAAAAACTTGTTCAGTGGTGTTTGGCTCTTCCTCTCACTTTCCCTGGCTCACAGGCCAGGAAAATGGCTACACAGCCTCTTGCTCCCCACTAGTACTGTTGATGATTAACACTGTCACTCAACCACTTCATGGAAGAAATGCTTTAAACATGTTTTATACTATCCTTTCTCACTGTTTGGTGAGGGGTGAGGATTCAACCCAAGCCAGAGGAAGTTTTCAACTCAGTGTGATTTTACACTTCCTCATCTCTGGTCTGGATATAGTCACGTACCTGTTTCTCACCTGTGCATCCTTATGAGGTTGGACCCTGGAAAGGAGTTTCTGACTGTGTTCAATAACATGCATTTAACAAGTATTTCTTCCAGGGAAAGTGTATTTGAAAGTAGAAAAATCACAGGGTCAACCCTGTGGCTTAGGAGTAAAGGGAGTCAGATCCCACATGGCAGACCCTGGTTTGAATCCTGGCCTTGATGGCTTGAGAAACACACCAGGTATATGTGCATATGTGTCCTAGATCTAGACAGGATGGGGAAATGGAGAAGGGATTGTGGCATGACCACATTACACTGGGCAGTGCTTTCTCCCTCCCTTGCTCTATCTGTCTCTCTGTGTTGAGTATACAGGCTCTTTGGCAATTAAAAAAAAAAGCAAACAAACAAATAAAAAAAAACAAACAAGTGGATGGATGCCATTCTGCCCTCACTCATCCAGGAGCAACAAGATTAGCAAAGGCCGCCTAGCTTGCAGCAGGGGAGAAGGGGCTACTTTGGGCTTCAAGGAACCCCACCTGGTTCCAGAGATAGAAGGTACAAATGGGAAAATTATAATAATTCAGGGGAGAAGGGTAGCCCCCAACCCAGAATGCACTTGGGGAGAAGGGGCTGCTCTGGCCTTCAGTGACCGCACCAGGTTTCTGGGGTCCTGGAAACAGAAGGAGCAACAGGGAAGCAAAGGCCACCTGGCCTGAGCTGATCAGCAAGGAGACCTGCCCAGCCTATACTGGGGGACGAGGGGTTGCCATAGCCCACAAGTCACACAATGCTAATTAACTGGACTACCATCTTACATTCTCCTGTCCAGCTCAGCCTTCAGCCATACTAGAGGCAAAGATATCTGGGTATACAGGAACCAAACGCCTGAAGACAGTGGATTTTTGAGGAATTCTCTCCCCAGAAGTAATATGAGAGAAACCCCTCTTTGAAAACTTGAACCCCAAACTCCCACTGTGGATTCTACACTCCCACCCACAGTAGAGAAGAGAAGCTGCCACAGAGCTAACTATACCATAGAGAAGTGCATGAGCACACAACTACAGAAACATACTCCAAAGAAGCAAGATGAAGTGAGTATATTACCAGATTACTAAAATTCAAAGCAGCGTCCGAAGAAATAGGAGCAAAACAGGAAATACCTCCTCCCTCAAAGGAACATAATTCCTCACCAATAGTGGATTAAGACACCAGAGATTACAGAAATGTCAGAAAAGGAATTCAGGATATTCACTGTAACAAAACACAGTGAAATGCAAGAGAAAACAGATAACCAGTTCCAGGAGATAAGATCAGAAAATCCTTTCATGACTTGAAGGACTGTCTCTGTAAAGAGACAGACACCCTGAAAAAGAATCAAACAAAACTGGAGATCAAGAATATGATGCAGGAAATCAACACCTCCCTCAAAAGTATCAATAGCAGATTAGATCCCACAGAAGAAAGAATCTCTGATCTTGAAGACAAAACCTCCAATTTAGTCCAAGCAACTGAAAAGAATGACAGAATAACCATTAAAAATGAAGACAATATATGGAGAATCCTAGACACCATTAAATGGCTAAAAAGCTGCATAATAGGTATTTCAGAAGGTGAAGAGACAGATAAGGCATAGAAAAAATCTCTTTCACGATACAGTGACTGAAAACTCTCTAAATTTAGAGAGGCATATGGACATCCAGGAAATACAAAGGGTTCCAAATAGATTTCATATAAGATGATCCTCTCCAAAGTGTATCATACCCAAATTAGTAAAAATTAAAGACAAAGACAATATTCTAAAGATGGCAAGAAAGAATGCCAAGTTACTTACAAAGGTTACTCTATTAGACTAACATTGGATCTCTTAACTGAAACAACACAGACAAGGAAAGAATGGAAAGACTCTGAAAGAAAAGAATCTCAGCCAAGAGTACCATACTCAGCAAGATTTTCAAGTGGGTAAGAGAAAATCATTCCCAGATAAACAAAGGCAAGAGGAATTCTCTGAAAAACAAACAAACAAACAAACAAACAAAAAAACATACTTAAGACCCTATGCTAGAAAAAGTAGAGGGAGAGAAGTAGAAATAAAAGAACACAAATCAATTAGAGAAAAAAAAAAAAGAGTAACAGGGATAAGTATATGTACATTGAGAACAATTGAATCTCAGTGGACTAAATTCCCCAACTAAAGGTCTAAAAATTCAGATTCAACTATTTTGCAACAAGCAGGTTAAAGTACAAATTATTCTATTATTTAATAGTTGCAGCCACAGATTTTATACTGCATTTATATATTTATTATTGTAACCATTATTCATTGTATAAAACTAAGTAACAGAAAAAGTTTAAAATGTTACAAGTAGCTGAGTCTTTCTTTAGAATAAATTTAAACTAAAATCAAGAACCTCAGAAATAACCAAATGACTGATTTTACCATGTCTTTACTTTTTTTTTTTTTAGAGAGAGATTTTTTTCTCTTTCTAATGAGCTATTATTATGTACAATTTCACCTATTTCTGATTGGACTGATGATTTGATACCATAGATCTTTTCAGATTATAAACTCTTATCTCCCACAATCCTCTACACGGAGATTACAAATTCTTCTTTCATTGGCTATATGATCTTTGTTTCCAAAATCCACCCTTATTAATTTTTAAGACTTACTGTTGTTTGATCTTTAATCTTTATTTTTCTTCATAATTATATTTCAGTTAAAGAACATTACTGACAATTCAATATATACTTCCAAAATAACCGGAAGAGCAAATTTCAAATATTCACAACATAATGTAATGTTAAATGGTGAAAGTGGTATGTTTATATCCTCAATTTGTTTATTATACACCAGATACATACTTTTAAAAACATACTGTACTCAACAAAGATGTATGACTATATGTAAATCATTAATTACAATTTTAAAAAAACTTTAAAAAAAAGCAGACAAATGACAGTTCCTACCTCAAAGAGCTTGCAGTCCATGGGATAAATAAATCAAAGGCTTCCAAGTGTGTGCTATGGGAAAAGAATATCACTGAAGTTTAATTCCTTCCTTTGCCTAATTGACTCCTTTTACCATAGGGTCACCTACAGAATCCTTACCCTGCTTACTTTTTTGCTTCGTGACCCTATTTTATCTACTAGTGCAGCTGAGTATTGCTGCAGAAAACAGTGAAACTATTTGATCTAGGCCATTACAAATTAATGTTACACATCCTAGTTTTTATCTTCATGGTTCTGAATAGTTCTTCTAATTCATCTCACCAATCACATTCTCCGTAATGATTTTTTTTAATTTTTGTAATTTTTTATGATAGTACATGTATGCGTATACACATATACAAGAAGCAGAGAGAGAGAGAGAAGTACTCTTCACAGGGTTTCATCACACCACAATCCCTTTTCCCCAGGCCTCTAGTTCTTCAGGATCCTGAGTATCTGCATACCCAGCATGTTTTCAGGCTGACTAGAATTCGAACCCACAGCTGGTGGGTCATCTGACTTCCAGCACTGTAGTCCAGGGCACTATGGACTGTGTCACCTCGCTGGGGCAAGGTGACTTTTCCATTTTTCTGCTCTTCTAAAGCCAGCACCATCGCCCTCTTCCCATCACTATTAGCAGTGGGGATCATATTCGGTTCCCACAACATTCTTCTTCCACAGTTCAGGACTACCTTTTCACTCTATTTTCCCCCTTTCCTCCTGTTTCTAAGGACTCTATCCCTGCCCTTGACCACCCTCACACCTGCTGTGGGAATCTGGGAGGTCATAACATCCATCATTTTTGCGGCTTTTCTCTCTACTGTCCTCACTCTCGCTTTTACTATTTCTCTCTTTTTAAAATTTTAACTGTATGTATGTATGTATGTATGTATGTATGTATGTATTTGACCAGAGAGGAACAGAGCAAGAAAAAGAGAAAGTGAGAACACAAGCCACCAGGTCCGGGACTTGAACCACATTTGGTCATATGGGAGTCCAGTGTCCTTAACCACCATGTTACCTGCCTGCCCCCACTCTTACTCTCTTTAACATCTGCCTAGCAAACTTCAATCTTTCAGTCCACATAAAACAAAAACAAACCCCAATTAATTTAAACCAAAATCCTATTTTTTCTTTTATTTTTTGAGATTGAAAACTTTCTAAGAGTAATTTACGAAATTCAGTTGCCCTCATCGACTTATTACTAATTCTTCATTCCACGCAATTGTTTTTTATTTCCACCATTTTATTTAAATTGCCAGGCAGATCATACAAAAAACATGTTATTTCTCAAACTCCATTGCTTTTTCCATAATCATATTACTAGACATCATCAGTCATTCCCTTATCTTGACATTGGCTCCTTAGACATTCCTTAGCTTGAGAACATTTTCTGCTACCTCTCTTTTCCATGCCTCTTTCGTGTCTCTTCTATCTTTTCCTAAGTTATAAGAGCTGCTCACTACATATCAGATGTTAAAACCTTTCTGAGTGCCTGTCTCCAGTAGGCAAGGCACTGTGCTGTACAGACACAACAGCCTTTAAGAAGGGCTAACCAAGCAGACTGGTACTAGGGTTTGGGCACCCAGAGCAGAGCTCAGGTACAGAACAAAAGTGTAACTCCAGGTCTTTAGACAACACCAAAATTTAAGTCAGGAGAACAAATTCAGCTGACAAGATGAAACAGAGGAATAAGAGTCCAACAGGAGATGATCAAAGGTAACAAATAGAGAAAGAGTTAGAACAAGGAAAGAGGGTGCTTGCCAGGTGTGCTATGAATGAAATTGAGGTCATCAGATTGGCTTAAGAACAAAGTCAAAGAAGATAACAGAAAGCAAAACAGAGTACTTGTTCTCATACTATGCTTACAAGTCTCAGTTTCCTTCTGTGAAACGTGGAGAATAGCAGTACTTGCCTCATAGAGTAACTGAGGATAAATTAAAACAGTGTAGGGCCTGACAAGTAGCAGGTATTAATTATGATCACTATTCTTTTTTTTTTTTTTTTTTTGGAGGATTTTGCTATAGGGTGTATACGCTCACCAGAAAGATAGTCAGAGAGATAGAAAGCAAGAAATCACCCACCAGGGAGGATGGCCACGCCACAATTCCCTCTCCTCCATTCTCCTCTCGAGATCTTGAGCATGCATGCATGCACACTCACCTGGTGTGAAATTAAGCCACAAGGTCCGGGACTCAAACCATGGTAGACTACATGGGAGTCCAGCAACATAGCCATCACACCAACTGCTGGTCCCTATGACCTCTATTCTGTCCTCCAGGTCCAGCTTCAGTGGCATATTTGGTAATCTACTGAATTGCAATGCAGGAAGCCACATGGCTGACCATGGGTTTGGATCCCTTGTCAGCCTGAAAACAAGTTCATACCCAAGGTCTGGATGAGCAGGAGGGACTGGTGAGTGGGATTATGGCATGATGAGACTGTAAAGGGTGCTTCTTGCTCTCATCAATAAAATAAATTTCTATTCTCCAAACTATATAATATAAATAAAGCTTAAGCAAACATTAAACCATTGTAGTATGAAATCTAATTTAATTCTTTCAACTCTTTAGCATACTCAAAATGCCCTGCACTAGTTAATGCTGTAACAAATTTTTTAACATAGCATCTAAATGTGTGTGTACTGCTCAAAATAAGGTGCTTTTTCTCCTTTCTGCACTATTAAAATAACTGCCTGCACACTGATCAACAGTTATTTTACGGGCTTTGTAATAATTTTTAAGCTACTTTGGAACTACTTTCTAACCTCTCAATACTTTCTTGCCTTTCTAAAATATCATTTTGGTTTGGTTTCCCTCCTACTTCTCTGATCAGTTCTTCATTGTCTCCAAGGCAGGCTCTCCTTCGTTTTCAATTCTAGTATCTCTGACTCATGCCTACTTATTCCTACTTCCAAAGCCTTTCTAGAGTCAGCCCCATAGGACAGTAGTTATGCACTGGGCAGAGGATGCTGGATCTCACAGTGCTGACCAGGGCTCAAGTTCTAGCCTTAGCACCTTGAAAAACATACCAGTCACATGCATGCCCATGTCCAAGGTCCTGATGGGTTGGGAGATTTGGTGAAAAAATTATTATAGCATGACTAGGTCCTTTTGGGAGATGTTTTCTCTCTTTCTCTCTAGTTTTCATATGCACAAGCCCCCTGGGAATTAAAATTTTTTTTAAAAAGTCATGAAGTCTTCCAAATATGCTTTACTGCCTTCGTTTGCACCTTTACAATCTCTGACTTGGACTACTGCAATAGCTTAAATGATATCTTTGTTCTTATTTTCTACCAATCCCAGTCTATCCCTCATGCCACGAGAATAAATTTTTTAAAAGTAACATTTATGAAAAGACCTCCATTATCTCCAGTTGCCTACAAGAGAAAAGTCCCCAACTCAACAAATCACATAAGGCCATTCATTTTGACCCCAACCAGTCCCTCCAATATCTCCTCTTGCTCCACCAGCTAATCCCAAACTCCAGCCACAAGGAAATGTTCTCTACTTTTCGGATTACAACATACCCTTTTGCAAATTCCTGCCTTTCTATGCTTCCTTTTCTTTGATTGCCATTTTCCCCTGTTCTCAACTACTTCCTGGCCTTATTATATAACTACTATACTGCCTTTTAAATATCTGCTTACGTTTATTCCCCCAGAAAAACGTCAGCATCTCAAGTATAAGGAAATGCCTTTTTTCTCTATAGTTCCAGAATTTAGCACTAAGCAAATGTGCAACAAACTCATATTCAAGGCCTGAACTGTGAGCAATAATAAATAAATAAACTTTTTTTTTAAGATAATAAACTTTATTATATGAACTTTCATAGACTTTATTTTTCACTTTTTGGAGAGGTTTTTGCTATAGGGCGCATGTGCTCACCAGAAAGACAGAGAGAGACAGAGAGACAGAAAGCGAGAAATCACCCCTGGGGGGGATGGCCACGCCACAATCCCTTCTCCATTCTCCTCTCAGGATCTTGGGCACACACGCACAAGTGCCCGGCGTGAGTTTAAGCCACCAGGGTTTGGGACTCGATCCGCGGTCGACTACATGGGAGTCCAGCGACATAGCCGTTACACTAACTGCTGGTCCCTGAAAAATACATATATTTTTTAAGTTGTAGCTTAAAATTTTCTTTTGGAATGGAATTGAAAGAAAAAATGCAAATGAAACCTTCAAGCTGAAATCTAAAGGTAAACATATATTTTGAAGTACCAGAAGACACGTTAAGGACAGCAGTGCAGTATATTTAACATCTGGTCTATGGTCATTCCACCCTGAACATGCTGGATCTCCCCTGTTCTAGGAAGGCAGAATTGGGCCTAGGTAGTACTTGGATGGGAGAATACTTAACATTTGGATTATCCTAGAAGTTTAGAGTTGCATGACCATGGCAGTGGGTATACCTAACATATATGACCTCATCATTTCCCTCTCTAAAATCTTTCAATGGCTTCTTACAAAGCCTCATCTTAATCTGGCCTATAAGAGCCTGCATAAAAAACTTGCCTTCCATCTACTTACAATCTCATTTTACCCTATTCTCTACCCCATTCTCTGAATTTTAACCAGACAGGTCTTGAGATCGTTTTTTGTTGTTGCTGGGTTGTTCTGCAAACACAGGTCTGCCACGGATATTCTTCTATATGCCCCACTACCCCAAATAAGTTTGCTCTTATTCTTTGGCTATCAGCCCAAGGATTCCTTAAATTGTCTCCATTTTAAGGTGGCAGAGCATAAGGTCATTTTATCACAGTGGATTTGAAGGCAATGCGGTATAGTATTATGACCATGAATTATGGATGCAGGCTTGGTCCTTAGGCACACAGTGTTTATCTAACTCTCTAGTTCTTGGTTTCCTTACCTATAAAATGGAGTCATAGTAGTATCTACCTCATAAGGTTATTTGAAAGATTAAAGAAGTTAATTCATGTAAAGCACTTAGAAGTATATCGATGTTGTCCCATTAGCTCCCTAAGTCTGTCATGATCACATCTGCTTAATTTGCTGTCACTTCTCCACTCCTCTGAACCCTGTAATACCCCTTCCCAGCAGCAGAGACAGCGCCGGTCAGATCCTTTTTTTGTACCCTTAGCCTCAGCGCCGGGTTCTTGAAACAGAAGGCCTTCAATAGATGATTTTTAAAAAGAATAAACCAGCAAAAGGTCTGTGTCCCATGTTTCCCCTTTCACTGAACGATCTCAGGTAAATCACTCAGTCCACCTTGTCCTCGTTTACCCTTCTGTGAAACGTAATACCTACCATAAAGAGACTTTGTGTTAAATAAGGCAGAGTATTTACAAAAGCACACTGCGCATCTTAAAATGCCTTACGAACAGATGTTTATTAATAAAGCGGAGACCGCGTCCGCCCTCCCCTCCGGCACGTCTCGCCCCAACCCTGCCCTCCTGGCCCACACCCTTACTGCGCCCTTGGCCCTCGGTCCCTCGGGATCTCAGGCGTGGGAGCCCCGGCACAGCTCGGCTCCCTCCCGGCGCCCCGCGCCCGTCTTCCTTCCTCGTCCGGACGGACGCACTTCCGGCGGATGTGGGGGGGTGACCTCCGGAAACGGAAGTGAGTGGCGGGACCGGCTGACGGTAACAGGGCTGAGAGGCTGGTGGCAGAGCGTGCTAAAGATGGTAAGTGAACCCCCTGGCCGCCCGAATTTCAGGCGGCCTAGTGACCATGGCCCGACAGGAGTAGTCCGCCACCTCGTTGCCGGTTCCCAGGTGGCGGTGGTGGGACGGCGTGGGGATGAGGCTGGCCTCAGGCGCCATGTTCTGTCGAGTCACGGGATTGGAGCCTGTCTCCGGGGCTCGGCTCCGGCTCTAGCGGTTCGGCCGTAGTCAGCTCCTCCTCGTCTTCCTCTTCTCTCGGCTCGCGCCCTGTCGCGCTCAGTTCCCCTGTTGGCGCTGCTGAGAGCAAACCCGATACTTCACCGTTCTGTAGACTGGCTCCGTCGACTCGGTTTTTCCCTCTTGGAGCCCAGAGCGCTGAAACGCCTCTCCCAGTTTCGGTCCTTTTAACTGCGTGATCAGCAACCCAAAAACGAAGGTCTCATTTGTATCAGTCAACTTTATTTTTTGAGAGCTTGGAGTATGCCAGGTGTTACGGAGGGGGTAAAATCAGACAGTTGCTACTCCTCTCTGCCTTTCCCTTCCTTCCTTTCCCCCAACCCTTTCTCTTTCACTTCAGAGTTATTATAGGATATTTGGGAAGACTGCCAAGTCATCATTGCCAGTGACTCTGATAGGTCATTTCTGCCCGGAGGCCATCCATCCAGATCTAGAAAGCTTCCATTGGTAAATACTGCTGCTCATTGGAATGAAGTTTTATAAACACTCTAAAATGCAATGAGTGATTAGGTTTCCTTAAACTCGTTTCTCTCTGCCACTTTATTAGAGACATTAAGTTATGATTCTGCTATTTTACAGAAGGAAATTGGGAAAAATGACTATAACAAGAGTACCTACAGATTACAGTAGTCTATTTCTTTATGCATAGAGGAAACTTTTCCTCTGTCACTTTTCAGTACAAATCTGGCAGGAAAGATTGTGTTCCTGTGTGAAAGTAACAAGATATATTTGGAAAGTTGCCATCATACAACTCTAGTCTCAGCTACCTGATGGAAATGAGTGAATCAGCTGAAAAGGTGGTGTGCTTTGCTATCAGTGGCCAAGTAGGTTGGTGACAGTCTACACTGGATAAGATACTTTTCCTGATTCACAATGACTTCTCGTAGAGGAGTTGCACTCTGTTGTACCGCTTCTTGAATTTTAAGCTAAGGACTCTGTTGTACCACTTCTTGAATTTTAAGCTAAGGACTCTGGATGTTATTCTTCATGCATTGATGAACCAGTGGAAAGTTTCGTTGCACTTTGGTGAGAGAGTTTGTTTTAGGAAAACCTCAATATACAGCATTGGAAAATGAGTGTGTGTAAGGCAGTGAGGCCCAGTAGAATGCTATAGGAGTTTTCCAGTAGTGAGAACCTATATCACAGGGTAGAGTGAAGAAATCACACATTAGATATACTAATGAGTTAAAAAATCAATAAAAAAGCTTGTTTCTCAGAATAGTTTCATGTAGACTAATAAAAGATTAAATACCAAACCATCTGTAACTGTTTTACATTTTTCTGTAGAATTGCAGGGATATTGTACATGAGCAACAGGTGATTTAACATCAACATCTTGGGCTTTACCAGTTGCAATACATACTGCGTTTTATATGCTTGTTTAATAAGATTAAGCCCTGGGAGGTAGACTTGTATTTTCAGCACTTAGCAGAATATCCGACATTATAGGTGCTTAATAAATATTTGGTGATTGAAAGCTTCATCAAAAAATGCGTAGGGCCTTTTGCTTCGTTGCCCCGCTAAAGCAGGATGGGTCATCAGCAGCTCTCCTGGAGCCACCTGCGACAGTTCGGCCAGGGCTCTCGCTCTTACCACGTGTGCTTGTACCGGCATGGCCTGATTCAGAAATACGGCCTCAACATGTGCCGTCATTGTTTCCGTCAGTATTCGAAGGACTTAGGCTTCATCAAGTTGGACTAAATGATCTTCCTTGAATGGCTTGTCCAAGACATAAACCCAGTGAAAGAAATCATGCTGGCTATTTGTATATAAAATAAAATAAATAAAACCCTTCAATTTAAAAAAAAATGCGTAGGGTGACAATATGTCAGTACTGAATCTTTTTGATTTTTGTTTGTTTTACACAATCTTATTAGACACATTTATTTTCTATAGGTAATTCCTGCCTCTTATGGAAGCCAAACACTTTATGGAATTTTCTTGTTTTCTTAGCTTCTGGACCGCACTTTTAGTTATGCGGTTTGTTCTTAACCCCATTTCTTTATTTTTCATCCTTAAGGAATGCCATTCCACAGGATTCTGTTCTTAACTTTTTCATTCTGTGTTAAACATTCCAACCTAAGGATAAAATCTTTCTGGTGAAAGCAAATCTGCTGTAAACCTTCAGAGGCTCTCTATCAATTTCAGAATAAAACCCAGTTTCTTTGCATACATGTGTCACATTTTTTTTTTCATTTTACCAGTCTTCTGCCTTACTCATATATGTCTTTAGCCAATCATCTCAAACTACTTGCAGCTTGTTCATTTCTTTTTCTTTTTTCTTTTGGTTTTGCCGTAGGGCATGTGCATTCACCAGAGAAAGAGAAAAAGAGGAAAACTGAGAAATCACTTCCCCCATGCTGCAGTCTCTTCTCTGTCCTTCTCTTGGGAATTTGGGCATGCACACACACGCACCTGGTGTGATCTTAAAGCCAATGGGTCTAGGACTCGAACTGTGCAGTCATGTGGGATCCAACTGTCTTAACTACCACACCAATTGCTGTCTCTCACTTATGTTTTTATACTTTTATCCACATTATTTCTTTTGTTTTAGAATGCCTTTTAATCTGGCAGCATTCAGAGATCAGCTCAAGAATCATTTCTACCCTCAAATTTGGTATTACTCATTTTATCATGTATGTCCCTCTATCATAATGCTTATGTTGTAATTGTCCAGACTGTAAGCTCTTTGAAAGCAGTGACCTTATTTTTTCTTCTGCGTAAAAATCATTTTACATAGGTGTCCAGTGTCTGTGTGTTTAAGTTTTTTTCATAGTGTTTTTTTTTATTCATGTTGTAGAATGCCAGAGGACTTGGATCTCAGCTAAAAGACAGTATTCCAATTACTGAACTTTCAGCAAGTGGACCTTTTGAAAGTCATGATCTTCTTCGGAAAGGGTATGTAGGCAAGGTGTGACTTAGACTTTGTTATAATAAAATATTTCTGTGGATTATTTTTTATGGTATTTAAATATTTTGATAGGCTATATATGTATATTTATTTTGGAAGATTAAAATAATATACCTTAGGAAGTAGAAAATAGGTATTTTCTATAGTGGAAGAAACTTAGTTACTTAGAGATCCTTTAAAGTATGCAAGAAGGGGGCTGAGTCGTGGCATAGCATTAAAATACAGTACTCTTTAAGGCTGACTCACATAGCAGAGTGCCAGGTTTGAGTTTGGAGACCTGAATATGCCAGGCACTTGTATATCCATGATCCAGCACTAGTTAAGGCTGAGGGTAGATCACAGCATTAAGACCGTCTTGGGGTTGCTGTCTCTGTGTGGCTCTTTTCTGGTGCTCATACAAGAAATAAACTTTGAAAACATTTTTTTAAATAAAGTTTACAGAAAGATATGCATAGAATATGCAAATACTGTGCCATTTATATTAGATTTTGGTAACATGGGGGAGAGGGGCTTGAAACCAGTGTTCATGGATAATCAGAAATTGAGGAATGACTTTATATATTTTATTTTGAAGAATAAACAAACACTTGAAAAATACTTAAAACAGTACCTGAAATTAGCAAGCTATCAGTCACACCTACTGCTATCATTTTTCTTTTCTAACTTTGACACATAGCTGTGCCCCTTTCTGCAGTTTCCTTTGTGTCTCTGTACATTTAGGTACTAGGTTCTGGAACTAATAAGTTTTATATGAAAAGATCCAAAGGTGCCTTTGGAATTGAAGGCCTAATTCGATTTGTAGTATAATCAAATTGATTGCTACCCAGTTGCCAAGTCCTGTGTTTGTTATTTTTTTTTTCTCCACATAATCTTTTATTCCCCCCATTTCTTCCTGGTTGTCTGTAAGGTACCAAGAGCAGTATCATTTTCCGATCCTGCTTCTTGGATAATACTCTGTACAAAGACAATATTCAATAAATAATTCTCACAGTAATACTGTGGCTTCTTTCAGCATTAAAATCCTGGTTTGGACAGTAAGATTTTTATATATAGAGAGGGATAAAGTCTAGTGGTTTGATTTTAGCTGTTGCACATAGTAGGCATTCAGTAAATGCTAAGCATTGTTCAACATATATTTATTAAAGATGCATTAAGTATTAAATATGTGTTAGATCTGAAAAGAAGAGGCTTAAGTATTTTTCTTTTTTTTGGAGAGGTTTTTGCTATAGGGTGCGTGCGCTCACCAGAAAGACAGAGAGAGACGGAGAGAAAGAAAGCGAGAAATCAGCCCCCTGGGGGGATGGCCATGCCACAAACCTTTTTCTTCCATTCTTCTCTCAGGATCGTGCGCATGCACGCATGCACACATGCACATGCGTCCAGCGTGAGTTTAAGCCACCAGTTCTGGGACTTGAACCACGGCCGACTACATGGGAGTCCAGCAACATAGCCATTACGCCAACTGCTGGTCCCAAGGCTTAAGTATTTTATTATTGCAAGAAGCAGCTTAGCAGAGAAATAGCAATAAACATTTATTAAATTTCTTCTAGATGTAGAACATTATTTAGCACCAGTTTTGGGAGAGTTCTCCTTTGTGATTGAAGGCTCGACCCCTAACCTCTATAGTAGATAAATTTTTTTAAATTCTCATATGGTACATTGTTTTTTTTTTTCCCTCGTGGATGTATAGTTTCATGAATTTTAATACACATATCAATTCTTATAATTATCACCACAGTCGAGATACAGAATAGTTGTATTACCCCCCCAAAAAACCTCTCTTACACTATCTCACTATAGTCATATCCTTAATAGATGTGATTTTGAGCTGTGGGTATTGAGTGATATTTAATATTCCCTTTTTTTTTTATAGTTTTTCTTGTGTGAAAAATGAACTTTTGCCCAGTCATCCCCTTGAATTATCAGAAAAAAATGTAAGTATGTTATCTATGTCTTTATTTTTATCCTCTTATAGAAAAACAGTCTCATTTTATTAAAATAATTCTGGTACTGAGGATTTGACCATGAGACCATGTTTTCAATTTCATGGTAGACTTTCAAATCATCCTTCTGTTCCACTGAAGCTTTCTTTCTGTACATCTTTTTTCTCTTTCCAGTGGATATCTTTCCTCTTTCTTACTCTCATAAAAATTTTCTCTCTTGTTAATTCTATTTTCTTACATATTTTTCCCCTGCCATTTTTCCTATCAATCTCCAAGTCTGAAACTCTAGCCTTGACTTTTTTCTAAGCCCTGCGTCTCCAAGTTACAGAGAGACATGTCCATTAGTTACAGTAAGTATGTCGATGAATTTGATGTAATCACTACCTTTAAGGAACTTAAAGGTTAATGGGGAAAATAAGCAGTTTTGCTGAAACCAAGGATGGGGCAACTATCTATGCTTCTTTGGGCTTTTGGAAGACTTTGCAGAGGAGGAGGGAATAGCTTTTAAGCCAACATTCAGCAGGTAAATAGACAGGTGAATGTTAATCCCAAGATGGGATGACATGTGCAGATCTTCAAAAGGCTATCAAAAAAGTTATTAAATATACATTTAGAGCAGGAAGAAAGAGGTATCTTCTTGAGGAAAGGGATCGAGTGTCACCCAGGTAACAGAAAGCTGATTCGTTTCTTTTTCCTCCTCACTTTCTTTGTTCCTTTTTAGCAAGAGAAAAGGATCTTTATGTAAGAAAGAGTAGCTCAGACAATGTCATTGTAAAATTGGAGTTTACTAAAATGTACATTCAGGTTTCAGGCTTAGAAGTTGACAGCCTAGAGTAGACTTAAAAGCGTTTGGGTATGATTCCAAAACAGTTGATCATCTTTGAGAAATAATGGGAGATGTGAAAATGAAGACTAAAGGTGAATAGTCTACATTTCTAAAAGGAATAGTCCACTCTTCTAAAAGGAACCTAACTAAAAAATCCAGGTGATCTTTGGACACATTCATCCCTGGTTCTATTCTTAAGTAGACTAATCAAGTAGATGGCTCTGAATATTTAGTAAAGTTAAGTGGTGATCATCAGGAACTTAATAAGCTCAACAAATTAATCTTAGTTCTCATTTTAAGTTACCAGGTGACTCCAGGGGTCAAATTATATGACAAGTGATAAGCTTGAGATTATAGTGGATTATGGACCAACTAAAAGAGAGTAGATTGATTGTGGCTGGTAACTATACCCAGGGATCAGTGATTAAGGAGTTGTCAATCTACAGGAAATTGTTTTCAGTCAGGGTTTTGGGCAGTCTTGGGCTTCTACTTATGTAGTGAGGTGAACAATTAGAATAATGAAGCGTTTTTTTGTTTGTTTGTTTGTTTTTTCCCAAAGACTTGAGGGTAACCATTAAAGTCAGGTAAATTTTGAGTTTTTGGAAGAAAGCTGGTAAGGATGGCTCATTTTGATGAATAATTAACTGTTGATATATCATATGACAAAATAGACCAGAAGCATAGGCCAAAACTTAGCCTCTTTATGTACATGATTGCTAATTTATGTTTTGATTTATTATTGCAGTTTTTACATAACATTACAAAGTTGGTGTATTCATCATTTTATATAAGTTGAATTTTAATATACACAAAATTATATTTGATGGTAGAAAAGGAAAATCTTACCAAGAAAGAATAGCATAGTAAAATGTAATCACAAGAAGTTGGGGGACCGGCAGGTGGCGTAGTGGTTTGGTTAAAGGTGCTGGACTCCCATGTGGCTGGCTGCAGTTTGAGTCCTGGACCAGGTGGCTTGCTTTCTTGCCCCCCCCTCACCCCCTTTTCTTTGTTGCTCTCTGATCAAACTGGAAAATAATAATAAATAAAGTTAGGGCCATGAGGTGGTGTGGTGGTTAAGGGTGTTGGATTCCAGCATGGCTGACCACAGTTCAAGTCCTGGACTTGGCAGTTTGCTTTCTCATTTTCCCCTTCTCTCTCTCTCTCTGTCTCTGTCTCTGGTCAAATTTAAAAAGAAATAATAATAACAAATAGAATTAAATAAATAATTCTTTTTAAAAATAATAAAGTTAAATAAAATAATTCTTTAAAAAATAAATGAAGAAGTTGGATTATTCCATTATAATTGTCTTAGCTCAGACAGATCTTCGTAGCAGTCTGCATGTCATATTCATTATCCTTAAGAGCTCTTGGGAGATAGGGGCCAGCAGGTAGCATGGTGGTTAAGGCACTGGACTCCCACATGGCTGACTGCAGTTCAAGTTCTGCAGTTCAAGTTTCAGATCTAGTGTCTCTCTCTTTCTCTCCTCTACTTCTTCCCTTCCCTTCCCTCCCTCCTCTCTGTCTCTCTCTATCTCTGTCTGGTGAGCACACATGTCCTTGAGCAAATTAAAAATATAATAATAATAAATAAAATTTTTTTTAAAAAAGCTCTTTGGAGAAACTATTTTGGAATTTGACTCAAGTTGATACATTTTGCCCAAAATACATTAGATTATGATTGAAGTTTCTTAAAAATAATAGTAGTTCTTAGTAAAAGTATGATTCTAAGGGGGAAAAAAGCTGATTAGTATCCAGTTCAAGTTGAATAGACTTTTCGGTTCAGGAGTTCCCCTGCACCTGACTCAATTATCCAGAAAAGCAGAGTTTAAACATGTTAGTTTAATTAGCAACATGGTACAATGATCCAGTTATTTCTTGTATGAAATCTGTTGAACTACATACTTTCACACTTAGAAATTCACTGTTAAATTTTCATGGTGTATGTGATATTTTCTAGTTCTCAAATTATATCTTCTTTCTCTGTTGGATAATTATACCTTGTAAATAAAGTTTTGCAATATGAAAAACATTTCTTAATTTTGTAAATACAAAATTTAGGTGATAATTTTACAGTGGTAAAGTACACCTGCATGCTGGATAAAAATGCAGACATGTATGTCCTAAAATTTTTTTTTTTTTTTTGGAGAGGTTTTTTTGCTATAGGGCATGTGCACTTGCCTGACAGAGAGACAGAAAGCCAGAAATCACCCCCTAGGGTGGATGGCCACACCACAGTCCCTTCTCCTCTGTTCTCCTTTCGGGATCTTGGGCATGCATACACACGTGCCCGGCGTGAATTTTAAGCCACTGGGTCCAGGATGCAAACCACGGTCGACTACATGGGAGTCCAGCGACATAGCCATTACGCTAACTGCTGGTCTCTGTATGTCCTAAAATTTATCAGTGGAAATTAGCAGACACTTTGTTCTTATTTCGGTTATGGATATTAAAATCCTTCACCTGAGTTCAGCTGTGGCAGTGTATGCTGGTAGATGCTACTACCCTTATGGCTGAGGCCACATGGGAGGTGCAGGTTCAATTTCCTGTCTAGTCTAAAAGCCAGGTGTGTTGGTTCATGCTTGTAGTTTCAGCTTCTTGGGAGATTGAGGCAAGAGGATCATAGGAAGACCAGGTCAAAAAAAGAAAAATTTCTCATCTATGTGTGCTATTATATATGTATTACTTTGTTTTGAATATTGAATGTAACAATTTGAATGAAATTGTCTTTTGTAGTTCCAGCTCAACCAAGATAAGATGAATTTTTCCACACTGAGAAACATCCAGGGTCTGTTTGCTCCACTAAAATTACAAATGGAATTCAAGGCAGTACAGCAGGTGAGTTTATAGAGCTCAGTGATGTGTGTATCCCACCTGTGCTATCAGTCATATGGACTCATATGTCTTCATAACAGGTATTCATAGCTTCGTTCTCTGCTCCCTTGCTACCTATCATGCTTTCTCCTTTTTGTAATATGACTTTGACTCCTGCTTCATTGAGGGAAAACGTCTAAATAGAAAACATCATGAAATTATAGGCTCAGTGTCTGAACACATATGAATATCGTCTTTCATATTTTTCTACTTTTCATTGGTTACATTGCATTTGAGATGCCTCTAAGTATCCAAATGGAGGTTTCAGAATACAATTTGGAGATAGTTGGGTATGCTATTGCTAAGGAAGAAGTGGTCAGAAAATGTCCTATGGAGTGGGGAAGAGCTGCCATCTACTTGGGCTCTTGATTCTGTCACGTTGCACTACTTCAACAAGTGCCCTTTATCAGTGATCTTTTCTATAGTGATAGCTTCAACTTCTCTCTCTTTACTTGTCCTCTCTCATCAGTAGCATTTACACATAACTGAACCTCTTTTGTCTTTTAAAACAAAACAAAAATCTTATCAATTCCAAATCCCTTTATAACACCTTCTCTCTCTTTGCTTTTGTGGGATGAACTTCTTTAAAAAATTGCCTATGGGACCAGCAGAATGTGTAATGGTTACGTTGCTGAACTGCCACGTAGTCGACCCCAGTTCGAGTCCTGGACCCAGTGGCTTAAAACTCACACTGGACATGTGTATGCGTGCCCAAGATCCCAGGAGGAGAATGGAGAAGGGATTTCAGTATGACCATTCCCCTTGGGGGGTGATATCTCACTTTCTGTCTCTCTGGTTAGCATACATTCCTTATAGCAGAAGTCTCTCTTAAAAAAAGAATTGCTTATGTTTGCTCTATACATACTCCTTTTTTTTTTTTGCTCTTTGTGTAGTTTACCACACCACACCAAAGAAATTGCTCCTGAATAATATGGACCTATTCCCCCCTGCCCTGCTTTTTAAAAAATTGTTTTTATTTAACTTTATTTATTTATTTTAATTTGACCAGAGAGGGACAGTGAGAGAGAGAAAGAGAGAAGGAAAGTGAGAAAGCAAGCCACCAGGTCCGGGACTCAAACCACGGTCAGCCATGTAGGAGTCCAGCACCTTTAAACACCATGCCATCTGCCGGCCCCTATTTTCCCCCTTTTTTAAACCTCATTTTACTATCTGTCTATAATATTTGAAATTAATATGCTCCTTCCTTTTTCCCTCGGCCTTTTATTTTAATTTTTTTTGGCCATAGGGTGTGTGCATTCATATGTTGATAAATCCCAAGTTCTGATTCCTTTTTTTTTATTTGCTATAGGGCATGTGCACTCACCAGAGAGACAGAAAATGATAAACCACCCCCCGGGGGGATGGCCATGCTGCAATCCCTTTTTCTCCATTCTTTGACCAGAGAGGGACAGTGAGAGAGAGAAAGAGAGAAGGAAAGTGAGAAAGCAAGCCACCAGGTCCGGGACTCAAACCACGGTCAGCCATGTAGGAGTCCAGCACCTTTAAACACCATGCCATCTGCCGGCCCCTATTTTCCCCCTTTTTTAAACCTCATTTTACTATCTGTCTATAATATTTGAAATTAATATGCTCCTTCCTTTTTCCCTCGGCCTTTTATTTTAATTTTTTTTGGCCATAGGGTGTGTGCATTCATATGTTGATAAATCCCAAGTTCTGATTCCTTTTTTTTTATTTGCTATAGGGCATGTGCACTCACCAGAGAGACAGAAAATGATAAACCACCCCCCGGGGGGATGGCCATGCTGCAATCCCTTTTTCTCCATTCTCCTCTTAGGATTTTGGGTACTCACAAACAAACACCCAGTGTGAGTTTTAAGCTGTTGGGTCTGGGATTCGAACCAGGTCAACTATGTGGGAGTCCAGCGATGTAACCATTATTGCTATCTACTGGTCCTGCAAGTTATAATTTATTTAACTTTAATTTGACGGGAGAGAGAGAAAGAAAGTGAGGAAGCAAGCTGCCAGGTCCAGGACTCAAATCGTGGTCGGCCATATGGGAATCCAGTACCATTATCTACCACGTTGACTGTCTGCCCCCCGAGTTATAATTCTTATCAGCTGTAAACCTTCTAGGCTTTTCTAATTGGAAGCCCTACAAGCACTTCAAATTGCACGTGTACAAGTAGAAAATAACTGATTATTCCTCACATGTTACCTATATACGAGTTAAGTTTTTATCTAAGGCAGAAATTGGTGCATTAAACTTGGTATCTTTACTCAGTATCTCATCTTCAACATCTTTCCTCTCCTGTGAGCATCCATCTAGTACTTGATTATCTTACCATTGCTACTTCATTGTTTTTAGACCCTGTAGAGCTTCATCTTGATTTTTGCTGCCCCCACATATTCATATTCTAGTCAGAATAATCTTGGTAAAACACAAATTTAATCATGTCACTCCCCTTTCTTTGCCCTCAAATGAACACTCACGTCCTTAACATGGTTCTGTTCATGAATTAGTTTCTCTTTGTTTCCCACAATATTACATACCCTTCTAAGCTACTCGCAGTTTCCTGGTTAATTATGTTCCTTCACATTTTAGCTGTGCACTTATTTTTCTACTAGTGTGGATTCTTTTCTTTGACCTATCTAAAACTGTGTCTTTTTCAATAAGTTTTATTAATGCCGTCAGTTGTATGGCTTAGTCATTCTGGAAGCTACTTTGAGTACTTCTTTCCAAGAATAAAACTCTGAAAAAGAACTTTATGTCAGAATAACCTGAGTCTGAATCTCTGCTCTGTCATCTACTAGCCTCAAATACTTAAGTTAGAAGTAATCTGATTTTTTTTCATTGTTTTTAGTATGAAATGGGGAGAGCAGTTAGAACAGCAGAGTTATTTTGAAGGTTAAGTGAAATAACATATTTGGCACAGAATTTGTTGTTACTCAGATATCAGTTACATATTGCTCATAGTTTGCCCCTAAGTTTTTAAAAATCTTTACCCAAAATTTTGCTTTTTTCCTCGATCCTTATATTTTTGCAGTTTTCACTTGTCAAGATGTG
>NW_006203897.1:1617287-1622398 GCF_000334495.1 Tupaia belangeri chinensis
TTCCTGCTGCTGATGACTTCTCAGGACTGTACCCCCAATATGCCTACCTGCCAGACTCTGCTGTCTGGTTTGATTTATAGGCTCCTATTTCTGTTCTTCCCCTTCCTCCCTTTTCATCTCCAGTCCTACTGCCTTTTCTTCCTTAGGTTAGAGAAATTTTCCCACACTGTGAAGATCGAAATGATCATATAGGCCATTAGTCTGGATACATTTGGGAAAAAAATCTGAGCATAACTGCCTTCTTAGATTCTAAAGGTATAATTATTTTTAAAATGCCAGTATCATTTAGTCACGTAGCACCTCTTATCCTTTTGGTAGTCTTTTAGGAATATCTAAAATTACCTGTCTTGATTCAGTTTTAACAGCTGGCAAAGAACAGAAAAACTGAAAATTTAGTTTGGCTACATTAAAGTTTGCTGAGTACCGACTATGGGTCAATGACTCTATGGTATATGTAGTTTACACTGTTCCATACCACAATTTTTTTTTTTTTTTTTTGAGAGGTTTTTGCTATAGGGCGTGTGTGCTCGCCCGACAGAGAGATAGAAAGCAAGAAATCACCCCCCGGGGGGATGGTCATGCCACAGTCCCTTCTCCTCCATTCTCCTCTCGCGATCTTGGGCACGCACGCACACGTGCCCGGCGTGAGTTTTAAGCCACCAGGTCCAGGACGTGAACCGCGGTCGACTACATGGGAGTCCAGCGACATAGCCATTATGCTAACTGCTGGTCCCTCCATACCACAGTTTTGAGAGGAAGGTGGTATTACCCTATTTCATAGATGAGGAATGGATGAGGTAATTTGTGCAAAGCCATACAATTATTAAATGATAAAGTCAGAAATTGAATCCAGATCGTTGTGCACCTACAGCCTATATTTTCTTTACTGTACTTAGTACCAGTCTGCAGTAAGGATATTTAATGCTGGAAAAAAGAGATAACATTATATAGAAACGGCATTATGTTTTTAAAGGCTCCACAGTTTCGTTGATCTACATTTCTGGTTACTAGTAGTATTTGAAAGGGTTATACCTTGTATTTGTACTGTGAGCAATACAAAACGGCCTACAAAATGCTGTAATACATTTAATAAGTAGAATGATGTTCTCCGTTGGAATTTCTTCATAGTTTTGGTTATCCGACACATACCAAAAACGAAGCATGGCATCAGGCTCTGGTATTTCATTTCACCATGGTGTGTGCTGTACTTTTCCTAGGCAAAAGCAAAGCTTCAAGATACGTGCAAGCCTGATGAGATTGCTATCTCAATATATTTTGGATAAAGTTTTAAGAAATTTTTTTTAAAGAATTATTTTATTTTATTTTATTTATATTTCTTAATTTAACCTCAGAGGGACAGAGTGAGAAGAGAGAGAAAGTGAGAAAGCAAGCCACCAGGTCCAGAACTTGAACCACAGTCAGCCATGTGGGAGTCCAGCGCCCTTAACCACTACATCACCTGCTGGCCCCAAGAAATTTTTCTTAAAACTTGGTTCGTGTCTAAAATATGAACTGTTTTTTTTCTTCACTGGTTAAATTGATATTTTACTTAGTTTTTTTTTTTTTTTTGGAGAGATTTTCGCTATAGGGCGCGTGCGCTCGCCAGACAGACAGAGAGAGACATAGAGACAGAAAGCGAGAACTCACCCCCCAGGGGGGATGGTCACGCCGCAATCCCTTCTCCTCCATTCTCCTCTCGGGATCTTGGGCACGCACGCACACGCGCCCGGCGTGAGTTTTAAGCCACCGGGTCCGGTACACGAACCGCGGTCGACTACGTGGGAATCCAGCGACATAGCCATTACGCTAACTGCTGGTTCCCAAATTGATATTTTACTTAGTTTTGTATGCTTTTTCAAATAATGGACATGAAATTGGATTATACTTTTCCCACCTTTTTATTTTTTTTAAATCTTGTCCTATTGTATTTTTCCCAAAGGTTCAGCGCCTTCCATTTTTGTCAAGCTCAAACCTTTCGCTGGATATTTTGAGGGGTAATGATGAGACCATTGGATTTGAAGATATTCTTAATGGTAAGTGTCATTAAACACCTTTCCATGGAGCCCTTATAATATGCAGAACAGTAACAGCAAAGATAAATACAATCTTGTCCTCATAGAACTTCCAGGCAGGCAGTTGGGTTCAGTCATTTTTATTCACTTCAATAAGATAAACTTAGTGGTAAAAACTCTTACTTAACTGTTTTAAAAGTGAGAAACTTGGGCTAGCAGATAGTGTGGTGGTTAAGGCTCTCTAGATTCTCACATGGCCAACCACAGTTCAAGTTCTGGACCTGGCTGGCTTAAAAATTGCACTGGGCATGTGTGCATGCCCTAAATCCCAGGAGGAGGGACCAGCAGTTGGTGTAATGGCTATGTCGCTGGACTCCCGTGTAGCCAACCGCGGTTCAAGTCCTGGACCCGGTGGCTTAAACTCACTCTGGGCATGTGTGCATGCGTGCCCAAGATCCTGAGAGGAGAATGGAGGAAGAAGGGATTGCGGTGTGGCCATCCCCCCGGGGGGTGATTTCTCGTTTTCTTTTTCTCTGTCTCCATCTTTCTGGTGAGCGCATGCACCCTATAGCAAAAACCTCTTAAAAAAAAAAAAAATTAAAAAAAATAATTCCAGGAGGAGAGTGGTGGAGAAAGAATTGCAGCACGGCCATTCTCCCTAGAGGTTGGTTTATCATTTTTCCTTTCCCTGTCTCTCTCTGTCTCCAGCAAGTGCAACAAGTGAGTGCATGTGTCCTATGGCAAAAACTTTAAAAAAAAAAAAAGAAAGAAAGAAAGAAAGAAAGAAAGAAAGAAAGAAAATTATTTATGAAATCCTAGGTTTGGCCAACCCCATAGGGGAGCTTGAGCCCACCTGGTGGCTTGAGAAACATTCTAGCCACGTGTGCATATCCAAAATCCTGATGGAAAGGAGAAATAGAAAAAAAATAGTACAACCTGACCATGCCCCATTGGGACATTTTCTATTGGACAAGTGTATGTACCCTTTGGTAGTTAAAAAAAAACAGGAAGGGAAAAAATTGAAGTTTTGATCTAGTCAAGTAATGGTAGTTACAGATTTCATGTCCTGTACCTGAAGGCTGTGTGAGTCGAATAGGATATTTCTAGGATTGCTTAAACAATGATAGTTTCAGTGTTCTCAGTGTTAGTGGGATATAATTAGTTTTTAAAACAACTGCAGCAAATAAAGTAAAAGCTTTCTTTAAGAAATGATTCCTCCCAAAATAATTTTAGTACTTTTATAGATGGTGAGTAGGAAGGGATAACCTGTCATTTTTAACAAAACGAGATAAATGGCTTTTAAGTAAGAACAATACATGCAGCATCCTCTTACTTTTTTTCTGGTCCTGAGGAAGATAAACAAATATAATCCTGTCCAATGGTGCCTCTGTTCGGTGTGCCCCAGCATAGTAGGGAAGACAGAAAAACCCAACAGGATTAACTTTTATTAGTTTTGCTTGGCTGCTGATGTCCGGGAAGGAAATGCTGTGGACGCAACAGAAGTCTAGTGAGCCTCCTATTTGGGAATCGTCCTTTTTGAATGCAGGAAAACCTGGTATTCCTAAGCTCTTGCATTGAACCTAAACCTCATTTAAAACTAGTAAGATGATAGTTCAGGTTTGTATATTCTTAACTTTTAATTATAAAAATGCATACATTTAAAAATCTGCTTCTGTAATTTAGAGTAAAGAAAGGGAGAGGTACTCGCTGAGCATTATTCAGTCAGTCAGATGTTACATCAGGCAGTGGGCAAGGCTGTGAATATATAGTGGTGAACAGAACAACTATCTGCGTTTTCTAATCATAGAGGCAAACATTAACCAATAAAACACAAACACGTTATTATAAATTATGAGAAAATCTAGGAATAAAAAGGAGGTTGTTCATGCCTGGCATGTGTATGCCCAAAATCCTGAGATAAAAATGGAGGAGGAGGATTGCGGCATGGGGGTGACTTCTTGGTTTCTCTATCTCTGTCTCTGTCTCTCTCTGGCAGGCACACATGTCCTATAGGAGAATTCTCTCTGGGAAGAAAAAAAACTGGTTGTTGAGTTGGGAGAGGCAGGTACCTCTGGGAACATGACACACGAGTTCATTCCTAAAAGATGTGAATCATTTGAGATACAAATAGAGGGGAAAGTATTTTAGGCAGAAGAAACACTGTGTTCAGAGTCATTAACCTGAAAACAGCCTAAGAATTCCAAAAGATTTGAGATTTTATGGTACTTAACAAGCTAAAAAGTTAGCCTGCTATGGACTCAAGGATGCTGACAGAAGACCCGAGATTCCTAGACAAAGGACAGTTTACTCATGGCAGTAGCCAAGTCTAAGCATTTCTGTTGGTTCCCTGATCTGTAGCTCCCACAGGTAGCAAGAAGAGAATCAGGTAGAAATTGCTAGTATATGGCAATTACACGAGAGGAACTCTGAGTTTAGGGCCCCTGAAAACCAGCTGTGAACCCGCCTGTCCCATGCTCCAGTCTTCTGAGCCTGTTTGTTTTAGAACAGCCTTGAAAATATAGACTGCAACAAAGGCAGTCAGTATCTTTGTTCCCAAGTCTTAAAATTTGGGAGAGATTGAGAGAGAGCCATCTCCAAAAGTGTGTTAAAATACTTTAAATCCTGAATGGAGCATTTTGAGCGAAATAGACTGGAATAATGTGAGGTCAGAAAGCTAGGCAGAGAACAGATGAGCCAGGGCATGTATGCCATGGATAGAAGTTTGGAATTTATTCATAATGTAGTAGAAAGCCATTGAGTGGTTTTAAGCAAGGGCCTGACTTGATACAGTTTTATATTTGAAAAGACTGATCTCTCTTTGGAGAGAGTCTCTGCTTAGGTAATTTTTATCACGAGACCACTGTATTGCCCTGCACTTAAAATAGTTTGCCCCAAGTGGGACTGTAACTGCCTAAGATACAAGTAACAAGTGGCTTCATTCTTGCCTTGCTTAGAATATTTCTTCCCAGGCCAGCGGTGGCATGGTTGAGGCACTGGTTGAGGCACTGGTTGAGGCACTGGATTCCCATATGGCCAACCACTTACTTTCTTGTTCTCTCTCCCTCCCTCCCCCCCTCCCTCCCTCCCTTTCCTTCTCCC
>NW_006203897.1:1622429-1636347 GCF_000334495.1 Tupaia belangeri chinensis
GGCCTCTCTCTCTCCCTCCCCTCCTCTCTCTGGTGAGCACACACTCAAACCCTCCCCCTCCCTCCCTCTCTCTCGCTCTCCACCTTCTCTCTCTGGTGAGCACACATGCCCTATAGCAAATTTAAGAAAATAATAATAAAGTAAATAAAATTAAATGATTTTTTTTTTAGAAAAAGTATTTTTTTTCTCTTCATTTTCTGATCTCAGCTTAAATACTTCTTCAGATAGGCTTTCCTTGACTACCTAATCTGAAATTGTCCTCAGTCACTCTTTCACTTTACCTTACATTAACTCTTTGCATAACACTTGGCTGGTGTTTGTCTTACTTATTCCTCTTTCTGAACTTAAATATAAGCTTCATGAATCTGTAATCAGGGAGTAGTTTGTTTATTTTTACACTCTATGAAGACTGAAAATACTGGAGAAGATAGTGTGTCTGCTCATCAGTGAAGTAGTTGGCCAAGAAAATTCTGATGTTTTTTTCAAGGAGGGGAAAGGAATATGAAAAAGACACTTACCAAAACTAGACTTTTTCTTATTGCTGGAAGGATCATGTCCTCCATTCCCTTCACTTTAACATGATTAAACTGAGTCTTACAGAAAAAGGCTTGGAGTTTCAAGGTGAGCTTGTAGCTCAACTGAGACTTGAACCACAGTCTACAGGCCAGTGCCTTGCTTATGTGGTATGCTGTCTTTTGATGTAAATTATTTATGCATCACATACTTTATTAAAAAAAATCAGAAGCTGAAAAAAGCAGAGTTTAAAAGAAAGTTGTAGTTACAGGGACCAGCAGATCGTATAATGATTATGTTGCTGGACTCCCACATGCCGGCCACGGTTCAAATCCCAGACCTGGAGGCTTGAAATTCATACCAGGCGTGTGTGTGTGTGTGTGTCCAAGATCCCAGGAGGAGGATGGAGGAGAAGGAATTAGGAGAAGGGCTTGTGGCATGCTAATCCCCCCGGTGGAGTGATTTCTCACTTTCTGTTTCTCTGTCTCTCCAGCAAGTGCACATGCCATATAGCAAAAATTTCTCAAAAAAAAAAAAAGAAAGTTGAAGTGACATAAATGAGTATATAACCTGTTCAAAAATCTAAAACATTGGAGCTAACAAGTGACGTGGAGGTTGAGGTGGCTAGAGCCCACATGGCGGACTTTGTGGTTAGAGTCTTAGACTCAGCAGTTTGAAAATCATGCTGGGTATATTGTGTGTGCATGCTTAAAAGTCCAAGAAGAGAATGAAGAAGGAATTGTGGTGTGGTCATCTCCACCGAGGGATGATGTCTCACTCTCTGCTCTGCTGCTCTCTGATGAGTGCACATGCCCTATACAAAATCAAAAGAAAAAAATCTGGAACATGATACTCAGTATTCTGTATAATTGCCCTGATTCCATTTCTCTCCCTTAGTCTCTAGTTACCTACTGTTTTAGTTGGTCTTTCTCCTTCCAGACTTCATTTTTTTTTTTTAAAGAATTATTTCATTTAAATTTATTTATTTATTTTAATTTGACTAGAGAGGGACAGAGTGACTGAGTGAGTGAGAGAGAGAGAGAGAGAGAAAGTGAGAAAGCAAGCCACCAGGTCCAGGACTTGAACTGTAGTTGGCCATGTGGGAGTCCAGTGCCCTTAACCACCGTACCACCTGCCTTCCTCTCTTTTTTTTTAATGTGAATCTTTTAAAATGCTTGTTTTTTTTATTGTTTTCAGACCCTTCACAGAGTGAACTCATGGGAGAACCACATGTGATGGTGGAGTACAAGCTTGGTTTATTGTGACACGTGTGCCTGCATGGAAGTGGCGCTGCAAGTTGTTTATGTCATCTTCTTACTGTAATTTCATGTACAGAAAATTAAAAGTACTGACACCTGAGAAGTTTTGCCTAAATAGTATCAGTCATCATTTGAAATTGTCTGGATCTTTTGTTCACAGTTGTGAGATAGTTTAAAGCACTAAAGGGAGATGATCTTAAAGCTCCTAATTTATATTAAAACAATAGCCTTCTTTGTGTTTAGGGAAAAAGTCTGCTTATGAATATTATAAAACTACGTGCAGGTTTCAGTTCAACCCATTTTATAGGTATGCCACATATTTAATTTTGAATAATCATTTTCAGCATTTGAGTCTGCAGACTTCATAATAGCATTTTTTGGAATAAATATTTGTAATTGATTTCACTGGCAACACTTCAAATTGAGTGCAGTGTAAAATAGGTATACTTTCATCTTGATTCGGTATAGTCCATTAGTATTCAGAAGAAATATTTGCTGTATTGAAGCTATTTTAGAATTACAGCTTTTTGATTCTTTCAGTTGAAAAGTATAAATTCAGAGATTTTGATCTTGTTCTTTTCTTTAAAGTAAAATAAAGCAATCAGCAGATATAGATGAAACTTGTGCTTCACAGATATAATACACATTTAATGTATTACCAGCAATACTGTTAAAGAAGCAGAGTAAAACTTTTCTTTGTTCTTCATTCATATATTACAAGATGCATAAGTTTAAAAAAGTTATTAGAACATTCTCATACATACTGTGCATTCATAACCAAATTCCATAATAATTTACTTAAAAATTAATTTTCACTGTGCTTGCTCTTTCTTATAAGGTATTCTATATGCATCTGGTATATAAAAATAAAAGATTTTTGGAATATTATTGAATGGGTAATCCTTCAGTATTTCGAATATCAATTTTAAAAATGTTTATTTAATTACATTTATTATTAGTATTATTGTTTTTAATTTGACCAGAGACAGAGAGGAAAGTGAGAAAGCAAGCTGCCAGGTCCAAGGACTCAGACTGCGGTCAGCCATGTGGGAATTTAGCACCTTTAACCACCATGCCACCTGCCAGCCCCCAAATGTCAATTTGTAAAAGAATATCTTTATTAGATAAGTTACTGAAACATTTGGCAATGTCTAGAGACATTTTAGGGGTCAGAACTTTGGGAATGGGCTACCACTGTCATCTAGTGGGTAGAAGCCAGGAAAACAGTTAAACTTATCTACAGTGAATAGGAAGTCAATTGATGGTCATGTAACAGATTGAAGACACGAAAGGGAAATGGTTTTAAAACTCAGAATTTAGCATTGGAACAGTTACCTGTGTCTTAAGGAAACTTTACTGATGAATATTCTAAAACTCTGCACCTTCAGTTTGCTCCCTACACCTGAGAGTCATTTGGTTCAAAACGTCAGTAGTGCCAAGGTCAACAAACTTTGAGATAAATCAAATGGCGCATTTTTTAAAAAAAAGATCTTTTGCTCTCAGTTTTTGAGATTAAATTCCGCCAACCGACTTTGTACTTAAATAATAAAATAATAGACATAGGTTCACTAATTGCATGTTGCTAGATTCTCTCTCATTGAACTACTTAAGGAAGTTGATCTTGTTTCTGCCTTGTTCTCGGAATAATAGATACCTTTCTTGACCAGTAGAGGTTACTATGAAGTGAATGAGGAGTGGCAGTCTTGGACTTAGGACAATTTGAATTAGGATTTTTTAAACTATACTATGGTATAAAAGCATAGAAACTGTACTACAGATTTTTAATTTGCATCTTCCCTTACTAGCTGTATGAGTTATAATATTCTCTTACTTTCAGTACAGTATTCAATATATTGCATGAGATATTCAACACTCATTGGCCTTTTGTTAGGTGATCTTGCCCAGGCTAATGTGTTTGTTATGTTTAAGATAGGCCAGGTTGTGCTCGCTTCGGCAGCACATATACTAAAATTGGAACAATACCGAGAAGATTAGCATGGCACCTGTGTAAGGATGACACGCAAATTCGTGAAATGTTATGTATTTTTAAGGAAAAAAAAGATAGGCCAGGCTAAGCTTTGATGTTTGGCAGATTAGGTGGATTAAATGCATTTTTGACAAAAATGTTTTAACTTACAGTGGGTTTATTGCAATGTAACCTTGGTAGACACTAACATGGTATCTTATAATTTCATCCCATAAGACCACCTCACCTCAGACAGCACTCCTAAATCCCAGTTTGTGGTCTGTGCTCTTGCCCAAACAGCTGTAAATTGGGATCCCATGCACCCTTCTTGGGTTTAGTAATTTGCTACAGTAGCTCCCAGAACTCGGGGGCGAAATGCTTTACCCATGTATTATAAAGGGTATGACAAAGGACAGAGATAAATACCCAGTTGAAGAGATGCATAAAGCAGTGTTTGTGAAAAGGGGCTCAGCGTCTATGCCCTCTGAACATTCCCAATCTTTAGGTGTTTCCACATTTTATCCAACCCAGAAATTCTGAACCCCACAGTTCAGGGATTCTTTTTTTATAGAGATTTTATCACATAGGCATGGTTGATTATTAACTCCATCTGCAGTCCTTTCCTCTTTCCTAGAGGGTGGAACGGGTTGACAGAAGCTTCTAATCATGGTCAGTATGCTTGATTAATATTTCTTTTTTTACGATTGTGTGCATGAGAGAGAGAAAGCACCCTAGGGATGAGCCATGCTTTTATCTCCTTTCCTCTGCCCTACAGCTTCTTAGGATCTTGGGTGCTCATGAATGACATTTATGCCAGCTCGGGGATCCAAACTCAGTCAATCCAGTGCTGCAGACTGCCACCTGACTGGGCCAATTAAAATTTATTAACACTAAAATAATACAAGATAGAAGCATGCCTGTAGAAACCTAAATCTATACTAAACCTTTTTTTGGAGAGATTTTCGCTATAGGGTGCGTGCGCTCGCCAGACAGACAGACATAGAGACAGAAAGTGAGAAATCACCCCCCAGGGGGGATGGTCACGCCGCAATCCCTTCTCCTCCATTCTCCTCTCGGGATCTTGGGAATGCACACATAAGCGCCCAGTGTGAGTTTTAAGCCACCAGGTCCAGGATGCCAACTGCGGTCGACTACGTGGGAGTTCAGCGACATAGCCATTACGACATAGCCTTTACACTAACTGCTGGTTCCCTAAACCTTTTAATATGTATGAGAACAAAGGAATTTTGGTGGGTTTTACTATGTTGGAAGTGTTGGGGTTTAGTATATAACAGCACTAGCACACCATGGGAAGGCTTTTTGACTGAACCCACTTCTTTCACTCTTACCTCTGTACAGAATATAAACAAGAGGCTTATCACTTTTCATCAATTTTGTCCTTAGATTGGGCATTCTCCCTTTTTCAGGAGGACAGGTAAATAATAGTCAAGTGCTCATGCATTCTGTAATTTCTTTGAATGCAGGCATTCAAAAATGTGAAGGTGATTTGAATGAGTAGATTACTTGTGAAATCTGCAGTTGGATAAATGTGCTTTTTTCAAACATGAAATAAAAGTATAAATCAAATTTTAACTTATTTCCTTTTTTTTTCCCCCCTAAAGTATACATATACTCTCTGAGAGAGAGAGAGAGTTAGCACAGCGTGCGCTCGCCAGACAGACAGACATAGAGACAGAAAGTGAGAAATCACCCCCCAGGGGGGATGGTCACGCCGCAATCCCTTCTCCTCCATTCTCCTCTCGGGATCTTGGGAATGCACACATAAGCGCCCAGTGTGAGTTTTAAGCCACCAGGTCCAGGATGCCAACTGCGGTCGACTACGTGGGAGTTCAGCGACATAGCCATTACGACATAGCCTTTACACTAACTGCTGGTTCCCTAAACCTTTTAATATGTATGAGAACAAAGGAATTTTGGTGGGTTTTACTATGTTGGAAGTGTTGGGGTTTAGTATATAACAGCACTAGCACACCATGGGAAGGCTTTTTGACTGAACCCACTTCTTTCACTCTTACCTCTGTACAGAATATAAACAAGAGGCTTATCACTTTTCATCAATTTTGTCCTTAGATTGGGCATTCTCCCTTTTTCAGGAGGACAGGTAAATAATAGTCAAGTGCTCATGCATTCTGTAATTTCTTTGAATGCAGGCATTCAAAAATGTGAAGGTGATTTGAATGAGTAGATTACTTGTGAAATCTGCAGTTGGATAAATGTGCTTTTTTCAAACATGAAATAAAAGTATAAATCAAATTTTAACTTATTTCCTTTTTTTTTCCCCCCTAAAGTATACATATACTCTCTGAGAGAGAGAGAGAGTTAGCACACCCCACTCCACCTCCCAAAAGGTATGGTCACACCACAATCCTTATCTATTTCTCCATCTTACTGGGTTTTAAGACATGCACATACATGTAGCTTGGATATTTTTCAAGCCTCTGGGTCAGCATTCAAATCAAGATCAACCATGCAGGATTCTGCTTCCCTTAACTAGCAGGTCGGCCCTGGTTTGTTATTTTAATAAAACAAAACTAGAAATACCATGACACTTAATTTGACTTATTTAGCTCATAATTTCAAAACTGAACTTCAAGTTTTTTCATGTACAATCAATGTTTAAGAACCTATGCTTTGGGACCAGCAGATGCCATAATGGTTACATCACTAGACTCCCATGTGGTCAACCATAGTTTAGGTCCCAGACCCAGTGACTTGAAACTCACGCCAGGTGTGTGTGTGTGCGCGTGCCAAAAATCCTGAAAGGATACTGGAGAAGGGATTGCGGTGTGGCCATCCCTTTTGAGGGGTGATTTCTTGCTTTCTGTCTCTTTGTCTCTCTGGCGAGTACATGCGCCTTATAGCAAAAACCTCTCTCTTTTTAAAAAAAAAAAAACTATGCTTTTATTATAGGTCCTTAAATATTATTTAAATATGCCAGCTGCATGTATGTGCGTGCACATGTCTTAAGCCCCAATAGGATGGGAAAACAGATAAGGGATTGTGGTGTGGCCATACCTTTTGAGGGGGTGCAGTGGGACGTACTGACCTCTCTGTCTCTTTCAGAGAGCACATGCACACTTTAGGGGCAAAAATAGGAGATAAGAATGAGATCATACTGTTTTTCAAATATAATTTCCACAGATTCCCTCTCCCCCAGATTAAAAAACTGTATGGGACTTTAAAACTTTTTTTTTTAAGATGAAAAACCAAATTTTGAAAGTTTAGAGTTTGTTTCAGACCTTGAGTTTATTTCTGGACCTGTTAGATATGCTTTGTCAGCTGTTCTTTGTCTTTCTGCTGCTTCTTGTGTCTTGACCTAGTGGAGACAGGAAAAAGCACTATATTGTTCATTGCTGGGACAAAATCAAGGTCACAGAGAGGATATGCCTTTGGGTCAGTGGAGGATCAGGTAGAATTTAGTCATAACTTTGGCTACACTTATTTACTTCTGGAGAGATTGATTTTAATTCAAGACATACCACTCTTTATTTTCTGTATTACATAGAAATCTCATAAAGGATTTTTTTCTTGCAAATGATTTTTTCACCATATTTGTGTTTTAAAATTTCAAAAATCTGAAAGATAAAAATGAATAGTACTAAAAGCTTAATGCAGAGTCATCTGTTATATTGCATTAGTTCCTCATTAGTACCCTTTGGAAAAACATTTTTGGCAAGATATCCATGAGGGCAATGATCTGTACTTACTGCATTTCATCAGGAAAAACTCTATGTAAGGTTGTCTGATGCCAAGTTTGGTAACTTGGGTAATAGATGGAGGCTGCAATTTCCAGATCTCTGCAGTTTTCCTTTTGTAATCAATAAATAATTTGTAAAGTAATAATTTGAGACTTTGTGTATACCCTGTTCCCCAACCTTCTACTCAAAGGTTTTAGCATGCATGAAAAATCTTTTCCTGAATCACTTATAATTAAGAGAGAGCTGTAAAATCATGATAATACAATGAAAGCCTGTCAAAAATATCTATTTCTGTCTCATTTTCATTCCCTGTCTCTCCCTTTCCTTTCTCTCCCACCTCCCTCTCTGTCATCACAGAAAAAACAAAAACAAAAACTTGATTCTGGAACAGTGACCAGTTGGTTTTGGTTACTGAGAATATTGCAAAGATGCATATTGTTTAATCCATTTCTTTGTTTTGTTTTGCTTACTTATTTGTTTTTTAACAAAGATAAAATGGTCACAAACCAAACAACCGTTTTAGGGACTCACCTGGCTTAAGGGGCTCTCCCCTTTTTAAAACAAAAACTGTCTCCACAGTTTAGCTTTAAGGAAAAGATAGGCAACTGGATTCCATTATCCTCTATCTCATCTTCCACTTTGTAGAAACCTATCTTTCTGCTGTCTGGCATCCCCGTTACTTCCTGACAGCACCTTGATCTCTTTAGGGGTCTTGGCTTCTCTCCATTGTGTATGGTCTTGGGGAGAGAGTGCCTGCCTCATTCTGTAGCTAGTATTCTAAGAGGGTACACTGACCTTGTTCTCTGATCCTGGAGCCTCTGGAGGATACCCATGTGTATTGCAAATGGAGTCAGAATGGTTTAGTCTGGCTCCCTCACTTCCTGTCTTATGTTTGAAGGCCATACGGTAAACATGTTATTAGTTGTGCTGCACTTACACACTTAGTATGTAACGATGACTTTGCTGTTTTACACCATTGAATGTAAAATGCCTATATGTGTGCAAACAGTTTTGTTTCCACAATGAGCCACTATTATGTGCAGCCCCTGTAAGAGAAAGGAGCACCTGGTCAGCTAGCCCTGCACTGCTCAGCCTTCGTTCTGCTAGCACAGCCCTGATGGCCTTGATTTGGCTCAGCTAAGCTCAGCTCTGCACACTGTGAGTTCCTAAAGGGATGAATTGCTTCAGAACATTGTCTACATGTTCTCCAAGAAGGACAAAGCACTTGTGAATGCTGCTATGGGCACCTTGAACTCAGCAATAAACAATATGACATCAGTGCCTTGCATCTTCTTCCAACTCCATGTGTCTCTGTTCAACCCACCCTTCTTCAGAAGAGGAAAGAACCTTGAAAAATACCATGTGATGTCAGTCAGCCAGTTCAGCTTCTCTCCTAGGGCTGGGACTCCTGAGCAGTGACTTGAGAAGGACAGTGAAGTGTGCCTCATCACTGAGTCAGTGCTGTTCCATTATTGCTGTGCTTTTTGCTTCTCTATCTGTGCAGCTCCCTTGGTTTCTAATTGCTTTCTTAACCTGCTCCTTGGGTTCTTACAGAAACTGTGAGCTTCTAGTTCTAGTAAAGCCCCTTGTGCTTAAGATAAAAGAGTATATTTTGTTACTTGTACCCAGGATCTCCAAATGAGCAGTTGGCAGCAGATGGTTGGTGTTACAGGGAACCCGTCCCCAGAAAAATGTGGAAGTTGGAGATTAGTTTTATCTGACTGACATAGGTTAGGCAGTGAATCTAGGTAGGAAACCTGGTGGCCCCTGGCTTGCAGTTGTAATGTAGCTATCTTATCTGGTCATATGAAATCATTGCCCCATTTTATAGCAAGAGTCTAGACAATCAGAACATGAAAAAGTCAGGATGCTGGGTGGCAGCTTCTAAGGCAAGTGAATAACAAGTTCAGATCTCTCAAATCAAGGTAGAGCAGCCTAAAGGATCGCATGTCTTAAAGATGTGCTCAGCAAAAAACATCAGAGACTTCAGAATTGCACAGCTGTTGGAGTCACTGCACTATCTGATTTATTGTGTGATTAGAGTCAGTAATGTCTTCAGAACTGAATTGAGTGAAATACAAGTGTGGGGTGTTTTGTTTTTGTTTTTGTTTTTCATATGAGGGTGTTCTGTTCTTCCTATGACTCTACCTGTGCAGATCAGTTTACCAAAGAAAGCCAGTTCCATTGTTACCACAGCCCTGTTACAGATTCCTAGCTAGTGTGTGGAACCCAGCATGCCCCCTGGAAGCCAAATCCAGACACCTAACATGCAAGAATTTGGGGACTTGGACAATTTCTAGCTTTAAGAAATTCAGGAAAACGTGAAGGAATTGACTGTGAATGTGCTTTTAGAATATCAGTATGGGGGAACCAGCAGTTAGCATAATGGCTATGTCGCTGGACTCCCACGTAGTCGACCGCAGTTCGTGTCCCGGACCCGGTGGCTTAAAACTCACGCCGGGCGCGTGTGTGTGCGTGCCCAAGATCCCGAGAGGAGAATGGAGGAGAAGGGATTGCGGCGTGACCATCCCCCCTGGGGGGTGATTTCTCGCTTTCTGTCTCTATGTCTCTCTCTGTCTATCTGGCGAGCGCACGCGCCCTACAGTGAAAATCTCTCCAAAAAAAAAAAAAAATAAAAATTAAAAAAAAAAAAGAATATCAGTATGGTACCCTTACGTAAGACAATTGTAGACTCAGATTACTCAAGAAGCTTGGTGTGGTTTTTAAAAAATTATTTTTTCTCTTTTATTTATGATTGAGCACATGTGTAAGTGAGGGAGGGGGGCACCCTCCACAGGGTCTAGTCATGCTGTAAAGCCCGTCCTCCAGTCTTCCAGCTTGTTGGATTTGAGGCACTTGCATATGTGCCCAATGCATTTCAAGCTGACTGGTCCAGGTATTCCAACCGCGGTAACCACGTGGCATTCAGCTTCTCTTGAGTATTGCAGTACTGTAGCACATTACTGCTGGGCCACTGAGCCAGCCCATGGGTGTGATTTTAATGGTTTGCAAAATTACTATCTCCAAAAATTCTGTCTTCCCTCTTCCTCTTTTTTGTAATCCCTATCTCCCCTGCTTCAAGTCCCAGGCAGCTTCTCATCTGCTTTCTGACACTGTAGGTTAGTTTGTGGGCTTCCCCCCTCCCAATAATTTCTTATGAATAGAATCATACATACCTCCTCTTGTATACTTTAAGTCATTTCTTGATTACTTATCTAAACACTATGTAATAGTTACATTATTTGCTTTTTTTTTTCTTTTTTGAATACAATTTTCTTTCTTTTTAAAAAATTTTTTTTCCATAGGATACATTCACTCACGAGAGAGAGAGAAAGAGAGAAATCACCTCCCAGGGAGTATAGCCATACTGTAATCCCTTCTATTCCATTCACTTGTCTGAATTTTGGGCATGCCTGCACATGCACCTGGCATGTTTTTTTTAAGCCACTGGGCCAGGACTCAAATTGCTTAGTTAGCCATGTGGGATTCAGCCACTTTAACCACCACACCACTGACTGGCCCTTGTATATATACTATTTTCAGTCCACAGTTAGTTAAACCCTGAGATGTAGAACTGGTAGATACAGAGAGCCAACTATGGTTCATCCTGTTTTATTGGTTGGTAATAGTCCATTATGTACATGTACCACACTTTGTTTAACCATTCATCTATTGAAGGATATTTTGGGTCATTTTCAATATTCGGTTATTATGGATGAAGCTTCTATGGTCAAATATAAACAAGCCTTTAGTAGATATGTATTTTCACTTGTCTTAGGCAAATAACCTAGGAATGTGCTTGCTGATTCATGCTCATACATTTATGAGCATTCCATTCACTTGTCACCAGCACTTGGTATTATCTTACTTTTTAAACTTTAGCCATTCTAGTCAATATGTGGTGCTATTTCATTGTGGTTTTAATTTGTATTTTCTTGATGGCAGATAGTGCTAAACACTATCTTTTTTGTGACTTGCTTTTTTGTGACTTAACTTTTTTTGGCCTCTCTACTGCCTAACACTTTTTAAATTTATTTGTTTGAATCAAGTTGTAAAAGTTCTTTATATATTCTGGGTATAAAGTTTTGTTTTCTCTTTTTGTTTTGCTTTTAAATTTTACTATAGTGCATGTGTGCTTGCTAGGAGGATAGAGAGGAGAAATTGAGGGAGCACTCCCCAGAGGAGTGGCCACACTGTAGTCTCTTCATTCTTGGGATTTTGGGCATGCATGTACACACACCTGGTATGTTTTTCAAGTCACTGGGTCCAGGATTTGAACCACATGGCTGACCAGATATAAACCTTTTGTCAGATATATGTATTGCAAATATCTTCCGGAGTCCTGGCTTGCCTTTTCATTTTCTTAATGGTGTATTTAAAAAGCAAAACATTTTAATTTAGATAAAATTTAATTAATAATGTTTTGTGCCTTTGGGTCTCATCTTTGCCTACTCCAAGGTCATGAAAACTTTCTTGTATATTTTCTTCTAGTTTTATATTAATTTTGATGTTTTAACAATATTGAGTCTTTTAATCCATGAATATGGTATATTTTTCAATTTATGTAGACCTTCTTCAGTTTCAGCAAGATTTTGTAGTTTTCAGTGGACAGATCTTGCATGTATTTTAAAAATATTTATCCCTACATACTTTATGTCTTTTTATGGTATCATTAAATGGTTGACTTTAATTTTTTTTTTTGTCTTTTGTTGTTAGTATATGGAAATACAGTTGGTTCTTGTATGACTTCGTATTCTACAGTCTTGTTACATTTGTTTATTTGTTCTGGTAATTTTGTTTTTAAGTTTATTTCTTCCAAAAATGAAAAAGAGGCACCTCCAATAGTGTCTTTATGCTGCAAGTATACCCCAGTCCTAACCAACCAGGATCACAAATGTGTATACACACCTGACATGTACAGGGAGGTCTTAGCATATGAGCCTGGGTACTTCTCATGTGGTTTCAACATCATAGCCTTGTGTTATTGCTGAGCCACTGCAGCTGGCCTATTAGTTTCTTTTTTAAAATGAAGGTTCTTTTGAGTTTTCTGTGCTACACCATACTAAAATAAACAGCTGTACATTTTCCTTCCCAATCTGTATGCCTTTCATTTTCTTCTGTTAAGGCTAATACCTCCAGTATGGTGTTGAATAGAAGTGAGACTGGATGTACTTGCCATATTCCAATCTTGGTAGAAAACCAGCTAGTCTTTATACCATAAAGTATCATTAGCAGAAATACTTAAAAAATATTTTTTGAAGTCAGTTACATTTATGAGAGAGAGCATGTGCCTGTGAGGCACACACACACACACACACACACACACACACACACACACACACACACACACACACACACACACACACACACACACACACACACACACACACACACACACACACACACACACATCCTTGAGAGGATCTTGTCATGTTGCAATCTCCTTCCCTAAGTCCTCTGACCAGTCAGGAGTTTGGACACATATGCCCAGCATTTTTCAGGTCAACTAGGAATTAAAACCCAAAGTTGGTCTTGTGGCTTCTAGCACTTCAGAACAGTATGCTACTGCCTGTACGACTGAGGCTGGGTCTATAAGGTTTAAGATAGTTGCTCTTCATTCCTATTTTTTGGAGAATCTATAACATTAATAAGTGTTGAATTTTGTCAGATAAACGTTTTCTCAGCATCTATTCATATGATTTGTTTCCCTTTTTAGTCTGTTTTTAGTCTGTAATACAGTGTGTTATAGTGATTTTCAAATGTTGAGTCTGCCTCACATTCTCTATGTAAATCCTACCTATGTAGGATGTATTACATATTGCTTGATCTGTTCGTATTTTGTTGTGAACTTATGTCAATGCGGGATATTAGTCTTTTCTTGTCCTTTTTTTTTTTTTTCTGCATTAGCGTAATGCAGACCTCATAAAATGAGTTGGGAATTGTTTCTTGCTCCTATTTTTTGAAAAGTTTGTGTAGGATTGGTTTGCTTGTTCCTTTTTTTTAAAGTTTATTCATTTTCTACATTAATTCACTATACACCATCACAACACACAAATGAATTTTCCATCCAAAATACACTGTGCATTGGCTCAATCAAGCACATCCACATACATGTTCTCAGCAAATAATTTTCCAATTCTTATGTCCTGCATACCTTGCCTTTTGTTTTGCCATCCTTGATTCCCCATCCCCCACCCTCTGCTATGTCCCATCCTCCTCCCCCATTGTCCCTGGCATCCATGGTTGCCCTCCATGCCTCCCCCCCCATTCGATTGTTCTGCCAATGAACTTAATTAGTCTAAATATATCCAATAGCTAGCACAGCTGACACATACCTATACATGAACCCAAGTCTGACTTTAGGCATAAACCCCAGTGAGTAGAATGAACATACTATAAAGTAGTACCCAGCTGTGCCCATACAGCTCGCTGCAGTCGTCAAATATGCATTTTTCTTTCTT